>NC_088307.1:3932287-4183946 GCF_032854445.1 Liolophura sinensis
AGTCATAATGCGACCTGCTTAATGTGTTTTGTCTTAACTCGTGCTGTAACCCGGCTGATATTTGTGAGAGGCAATTGTTTGGACTTGCACCATATACATCATTAGTTTTCTTATATATGTCACAAATATATAACTTAATATTACACAAGTAATAATTATAATTAGTAATGATTATAATCATAATTAATGTATGGGATGAAGGAGAATATATCACATCAAACTGGCGGGGTGGAGTGGGGGTGGGAGGGGTGGTGTGGCAGCTCCGTGGCCTAATGATAAGCGTGCGAATAAAGCATATTGACAAGGGAGCTTCTCACCAATGCGGTCGCTGTGAGTTCAAGTCCAACTCATGTTGGCGACCTTTCCGTACGCGGGAAGGCCTTGCCAGCATCCCGCACATGGCCGTGGATTTCCCCCGGTCTTTTCCAGGTTCCACCTGCCATAATATACTGGCGGCGGTGCTACAAATGATATATTCTTGAGTACGGCGTAAAACACGAATCTAATCAATAAATATCAGAACAGGCAGTTACACTGACGTGCCATGAAGACACGCCCCTCTGCGGCGAATGTATATGACCATTTAATTGTGACAATATATGTGTAGTCTTCAGCAATTCATGGGGGTGTAAATTTATATATAGGTTTATTTATTCCCCCCGTGGGCAAACACAACCGGTGAAGTGAGATATTCGTTACAAATGTCTCAAGAGCATGAGTTAATAGTCTGTAATTATACACACGATGTTAGCTGTCACTTGAGGGCATGGGAAACAGGTATTGTACGATTAAGTAGTGGGGACTGAATATGCGAGGCTCACGTACGTATAACGTGCAACTCGTGGTTAGGACTTTAGTCAGTCTTGAATAGGGATAGTTCCACTGTTCCCCAGGGCAGGGCTACATACAAAAAAATATACCATACAACATAATGGCGAATAAAAAAGCTTATTTACTTATGACAAGCGTCATGTACGCCCACACGAATTTGCTTTGAGACAACGAAGAAAGTTGAAAAATCACGTGACCCATGGATGGCCGCAACTGCACATGTAAGAAGTGTATAAAAACATTACACACAGTGTGCACGCTGACTACAAACCACCAAAGTAATGCCTCTATTGACTCCAGAACAACGCGAGAGGGCCTTTGGCATGGTATCCATGGGAGCCACCCATGCCCACATTGCAAGGACCTTCGGCTGCTCTCGTGTAACTTTGTCAAACTTGATGCAACGTTACAGACAGACAGGGCAGACATGGGACAGGCCATGAGCAGGCAGGCCTAGGGTAACTACGGCCAGAGAAGACGGCTGCGCACCTTATACAAGAGGAACCGCTTCCTGACAGTGACGCGCCATCGTCAATCAAAGTCCTAGGTTACAGGTTCAGTCGGCAGACCGTGTCAAGGGGACTCATGGTCCACGGAATTAGGGTCTATCGCTATTCAGAGGGCAGTTGTTGACAGCCACACATCATCGCTCGAATTGTATGCCGTTGGCAGCGACGTGATTGGCAACTTGTTGTTTTCACGGATGAAAGCCGCTTCTACCTGTTCCGAGCGGATGGCAGACAGCGAGGTTACCGTCGATGAGGCGAACGGCCGGCTGCATCATGCGTCCAGGAGGTGGCACTGTTTGGTGGCGGCAGCGTGATGGTGTGGGGTGGGATTTGTGGAGAGGAACGGACACCACTGGTCTTCATCTACGGGAACCTAACAGCTCAACGTTACGTCCATGAAATTATACGTGCTGTTGCCTTGCCATTCCTTCAACAGCAGCCACGTGGTGTCCTGTAGCAGCATGACAACACCAGGCCCCATACAGTTCTAGTAATGCAGAACTTCCTGGACGCCAACAACGTCAACGTCTTGCCGTGGCCTGCACGTTCCCCAGATATGTCTCCCATTAAACACCTTTGGGATATTATGGGTCGTCGAGTAAGACAACGGCCACACCTTGCAGCAAACCGACAAGAACTGGCGTTCGCTCTCCCAGATGAATGTCAACGAATCCCACTTCATCTCATCGGGCGACTGGCTTTTCTATGCGTCGGAGAGTTTTTGCATGCATTGAAGCAAGGGGTGGCTACACGCGATATTGATTGGTTTTGATATTGACTGATTTTAAAAATAATCAACTTTTTGTATACTCTGCCCATTGTTAACCAAGATGGAATGGCTATTTTTCTACCCCTGCTTAGTTTATTCACTTGTAAAATGATTTGAGGGCTGCTTTGTCTGTTCTTCCTCAAGGCTTTCAATATCCAAAAGTCATTGGTCTTTTCAATATATTAAACTTCAGTCATCCTGTTTTTTGCTTTGGCAAAATAAATGGATTTGAACTCTTTGTAAAGTTTCTTTTGGCCGTCAGTTTATACATATTTCTGAAAGCTGAAAGACTGCTGATTTCAAAAATTTATCATATTTGCAAAAATAAAGAGAAAATTGCCAAAAAAAAAAGAACCAGAGTTGTTCTCCAAAATGCTTTTTTTCGCCAATTTTCAAGATTTTAGTTGCATAGTGCACTATTTAAACTTTAAACCTGCCCCACAGATTTGTAATATTCATCTTCGATTTTTCTGAGTGATCATCTAAACTTTAATCAATTTCAAAAGTTTTGGAAACTTTGATATTTTTTCACTCGTATCTTTAAAACTAGTAAAGATGTAAAAAATCTATGGAACTATTGTTCAGTTTAAATGTATAGTTCTGCGTGTGCTGGATTTCAAAGCAATATATTGACTTATAGGCGAGAAAAGGAATTCAACAACATGACTGGCTCAAAAGCAGAAAGGGAGATGAATGACAAATTCGCCATTAATTCGATTTCAAATTAATTCTAATTAAGAACTGTCCCGCCTCTTTTGAAAATGTGGATAGTTGAGCCTACTTATGTAAAATTAGAACAAAACATATTGCTCCATGAAAACTTAAGTTAGTGTTTTGTCTTGGACAGTTCTGAGGAAAACCTTCTTTAATGTATGAGTTTATAAATTCCTCCATTGATGACACCTCAGAAGGGCTGATTAAAGCAGTTGTGTTTTATTGACAAGTACACGAGACCCCACACTGCCATCAGCATGAGAAGAGGTTTGCGCTAGCAGTGGTAAAATTAACACAGGCAGGCGGCAATAAACATTTACTAGAGGCATGTCCATTCGCGGCAGGTAATCTCCCTTAATCAGTTAATCTCCCTAATCAAAGAAACCATGAGTGCCTAGGTTGACAACATTACAGTTTCAGTGAAATTTAAGGTACTTACAATTTCAATGTACTTTTCCTCTTCAAGTGGGAGGGGAGGTAAGAAACTGAGAATCAAAATGTACTTAAAAAAAAAAAAAAAAAATTATCTAATTCATCCCGAGGTGTTCTATTCTTTTATTAATTAAGGTCACATCAGCGGAAGGTAACATAAGTTATTAGGGTGTAAGTTGGTATTACACCGGAACCACCATCAGTTATTATTTAAATTCATACCTGTAGAGGTAATGTACACGTAGGCCTAGGTCTACAGACGCCTACAACGATAATGGCCTATACATGTACGCATATAGCCTACACATGTACATATATAGTCTATACATGAACATATATATTATAGCCTATACATGCACATATATAGTCTATACAATGTACATAGATAGTGTATACATGTAAATAGGCCTAGACCTATGTGTAAGCCCTGTATAGGCCTACACTATCAATTAAGCTTTAACAACTTCGACACCAGACGTACGCATTGGACAACACGTTGTGATTTAATATTTAGGTGTATTTTATTCCCATTTTCTACAATAAACTGGAATATATAGGCCCTATGTATCATATCATAGGTGTCTCACCTCTGAGATTTGCAATATTTAAAGTATTACATTTTTTGAGGCCTCGTGTCTGTCGTTACAGCCGTAGCAAATACCTGGCATGTTTTAAATAAGCCTTTTCCCTCTGTAAAGTTTATAAATCAGAAGAAACAACAATGCATATCTTTTTCTCAGCTTAATCCCGATCATTTCAAAGATAACTCTGAAGCTGTAGATCTGCTTCTGGGGATGCAAAAAACAGCGCGCGGCGTGCTTAGTGAATACAAAACAGTTGTTGACCACAACCGTTAAAGTATTTACTATGGAATCATGGGAAATAGCTGTTCATGGGAGTAGGGTAAACTAGGCCAACAAGAACGAGGTCAAGGGAGAAGTTCGCAGGTTCGCAGCGCCCTGCCTTTGCATGGTGTTGGAAAATTTCGTGTCGAGATTGTGATTTCCATAAACTGACGCAGATCCTAGCGGGTTTCCGCTGATGGAGCATTCAGACATAGGTAAGTAAAGCCTGACAGGCCTTCTGTCGACATGGCATCTCGATCTGAAACGATGCAAGGCTGGAGTTTGATCGGCGGCAAGAAGCGAGAAACAGGCAAGCCGCCGACAACACGCCGCCATTTTTCTAGTGTGTGAATTTCGTACTGAGATCACCCCAGCGCCAAGTTCATTGAACTTTTAGCTGATGTAGTCGACAAAAACACCGCTTGATGACTGCTTAAGGCTTCCACTGACTAATTTTTTTGCACATGCTCGTTAGTTAAGTTTTGAATATTGTCATAAATGGCCGTTTGGTAGGGTTTTTAGGCGTTTTAACTTGTTGGCAAAATGAAGCTCTGAACTTGCGGGACCCTCTGTCATGGCGGCCAGACCGTGAGCCGAACAAGATCATTACATAACACCAGTGTGCGTGTCGTAACAGCTCGTGCAAGGGTTACACGAAACCAGTTTATGCTGACGTATTGTTTTGACGAGGAAGCATTTTTCAAGGGTAGTTCGGCCTACATCTGCCTGTTAGGAGCCCAGGAATTGCAGGTTTGAAAGACACTTCTTTAGTTAAAATCACTTAAATCTGGTATTCTTCTATTGCATTTATGCATGCAAAGTAGACGGTATTAGATTTGCTGAGGCATCTTACAGATGTCTGGCTTGTTGTGAGCATCTTATTTGGACATGCAAGTTCATTTTGCAGACTGAAGATCAGTCACTTTGACATGAACTCCAATTTTTGACACTGCAAGCTGTCTGCTTTTTGGAAAATACTCTGAATTCTAGGATGTTTTGGGAAGCTGTAAACACTGGGGTGATATTTATGAGTACCTTTCGAGTCACTATTTACGTCCATTCATTCATGCTTCCCTTAATGAGGCTGGCCAAATATGGATGAGACCCTTTTCAGATGTAGTTGACATGACAAAAGCATGTGACACATGCACATACTCATTCAACCCTGACCATGTTCATCTGTCTTAAAGGTGTCTAAAAGCCACGTTCTAGCACAACAACTCAAGCGGTGAAGTGGTATAAGCAACTGGCTACGGACCCAACAGGCTGTCTGATGGAAGTTTGAAACCAGAGTGTTTCACAACAAACTAACGAAATCCTTTCAAAAATGTATGAGCCGCAAATAATACAACACAGAAATCTCATGTAACGTTGACACGTGACAGTATCTAAAATTAAAGTCTTATTTCCTAAATAAACTGATGTAGTTACTTGCCAGTGTCAAGTATTTCGAAGCTGTTAGTACAGCTGCTATAAGCATCACCAAGGTATCATGGACCCATGCAGCCTAGGGAATAACAGATTGACTTTGTGCTTACGATAAATAGACAGACGAAAAGATAAGGAACATAAGTGTCTGCTTACTTAAGGCTTTGTAGACGCACTTGATAGGTAGTTTAGACTGCAGCAGGTCAGATGATGTGCACCATGGACAATCAGATGAGGCCGTATGTCCCAATCCAGCCCCCATACCTGCATGTTTGACTGCAGCATTGCACCTGGACCATTTATCAGATTCAAGTACCTGGTGACGAACATTGGTTGCCTGTGGGGCTATCACACATACCTGCACCCACAAACCAGATCTCTGCCACTCAGCTGCCCGTTCGATTTGAGTAGAATACAGTTGCTGGCCATAGACCCCCATTAATTTTCCATCAGCGACAATGTTAACGTATAGCGCTGTAGCTCAGCCTCAAACATTCCGGCCAATAAGCTTTTTTGCATACCTGATCCAGCCTGTGAGAAAGAAGCCCTTAAAATCTTGACATAGGTTGACCGTCAAAATCTGGACCTTTCTATGCCAGCAGCTGGTAGGAGTGCCTCGCAACGCAAAGGGGACGTCACTTGCAGCCTCGTCACCACCTATTTCCTTGTGTCCTCTCACCCAGAATTTCAAACTTTCATCAGTAAAACTCATACCTGTCCAAAACAATTTCCAGCATTTTGTTACCAAGCATGCACCTGTACACCAAAAACGGCAGGCTGGCAGCAAAAAAAAGACTTTACCTCCTAAAATACACAGAATTACATTCGTCCCTTCTGAAAAACAGAATTTGTAATGGGGGACTGTGTCTAGCTTACTTAATCAGGACGTCTGACTAAATGTGTTGTGTTATACATACATACATGTAGTTTGGCAGTGGGATATGGTCTAGATGTTAAGGCACATGAAGTATGGCTTCAAACTCAGCCTTAGACAGGGAGTTTGCAAGATATCCGTCGCTGGTTATGCCAAATTATGGGGCCTTTATGACAAGAAATTTCCAAAGATGCTCATGTGGCTGTTTATGCGTATCTGTGTTAATGTCATGTGCAGGAAAGTTCATCAGCAACTTGCCAGAGATCTGTTGTTGTTTAGCCAGGGCACTCTACTTTCCTCCTCCTGTAAACGGACTGCCATTGTGTGTGTATGTGTGAAAAATTGGCATTTAACAAAAATCAAATAAATCCAAGCCTGGGTATAAGTTTCATGTGGATGTGGGACATAATGGTGAATCTTTCCATTCTGAAATCTATTCCCAGTTTTAAAAAAATTACAGTATGGTTTATATGGCAGTTTTGCCCTTTACCAGACAGTTGGCCCCTATGAAAATATTTGGTGCAGGACATTGTCCTTATCCAGGCTTGAAAGAAACATATAATCAAAATATAGGTTATGAAGTACATGTAGTCCCTAAGGGAGATCTGGTTGTTAAATGACCCAGTTTGCATTGACAGGCACAATTGCGACATATGCTAAACAGGTGAAAATATCAGGTTGAAAAACATGTCAGAGTTCATGATGCTGCATTTTTTTTTTTTCAGTAGTATGCAGTTTCATGAAATTTATTTCCATTGATCACTTGTCATGACATTCGTACACCAGCATCAGCTCTGTGTTCAAAGCTACATGTGCATGGCCCTCCCTGTGCTGTAGCACATGTATTTACCTGTGCCTTCAAGTCAAGAGGATTGTCCGGTAACTGGTAAGGGCAGATGATTCCCAAGGTCATTTCAGTTTCCTCTAATGATAAACCTAGCCACCATAATATTTTTTAATGGAAAATTCTTTCTTTTGTGGCATGAAGGCCAGTCAGATGAATAAATTTGAAGGATAATATGTGCGATGTCGTGTACATCCTGTACATGTGGAATTCTGGGCACCGTCCCTCACCATTGTGTATTTTAGAGTCATTCAAAATTGCAGAAGTATATGATTGTGATTTTGTCGAGATTTGTGTCTAATGTTTTGAAACCCGAAACAAAGCAAAATCAAGACAAGCTATAATCAAAATATTTGTGAAAAACAGGGTGCTCAAAATATCTGTAGATAGCCCTATGCCAGTTTTTGTTAACATGATGATGTGTGAGATTTATTCATTTATTCATTTGATTGGTGTTCTACGCTGTACTCAAAAATATTTTACTTACATGACAATGGCCAGCATTGTGGTGACGTTCGCAGGTTGATGACAGACCTTACCATGTACAGCTGGAGAAGAAGCCAGCGTAATGTGGACATGAGTTCGCAGCGGCCATGGACTTATTTAAGGCTTACTTTGTATGTTCAGTTAAGATTTAAGGAGAGTAATTATTATAAGAATTTCTTATGTCATAGATTTATTGGATGGCCATTATTGATTTAGAGCAGAAAACTCTCATAATCATGACCGCAAGGAACATACGTTTTTATCATTTTTGATAACACTGTAAATTAAGAAATTAAAAATAAAAGAAAAAGAGTGGATTTCATTGCATGAAAATCAGAAAAAAAAAGAAAGACAAATTAGAAGATTTGTATGATATAATTATGTATAGTTGTGCCCAATTTAAAACCCAACTGATGCTTTCATTATCACTGAATACAGTACTACATGTAAAAGCAAGAAAAAATCTGTAGATGATTGAGGGTCTCCCTCCCGGGCTCTGCCCAGTTTCTTCCAACCATAATGCTGGCTGCCATCAGGAAACAGCAATCAAGTAAAAAACAGCAATCACGTAAAAAAGAGCAAGAAAAATGCATTTTACATCTATGCCTTTCACAGCTTTTTAATCCTGTAGTGTACATGGTAAGATAATATAGCAGAGTGAAAAGTGTACCCATGTTTACGTTCAGTGATAAGATGATGGGTTTCAACTTCCTTTTAATGTCTGATAAAACCTTTAAAATCACCTCAAAAGAGAAGCCCTAGGCAATGTGGATGGCTGTCTAAGAACCAACAAATCTGTGGCACATTGGAAGCCAGTATCTGGGTGAGCTTTGTATGATGGGGGGGGGGGGGGAGAGGGGAAGAATCTCCTCAGCATTAATACATATATATACATGAACATGTAACAACAGAAACATGAAATGCCAGTATTGATTTTTAAATGGCCCGAAGACTATATTATCTCAGTCTATGCCGTTTATGTGTGGTTGATGATTTCATTGTATTGCTCCCTTGTGTAGTGGAACATGGCTGAGAGTGCGTTGTGGATACAATATATGGACATGTATCATGTACGTTTAATGATATTTTCAGTGTCTTTTATTGATCCAGGAAGTAGTTTTGTTAGCTGATTGAAGGATCTATGGCTGAATAGCATATTAATTGTTCAGCTGGCAAAAGTATTTTGCCGTCACTGTTTGGTACTTGCTGGACTTAGCTGTAGTGTCAGCCCCCAATATTTATAGACTTGCATGTACATGTGTAAAGCCCTCGGATGCTCAGAGGTTGTCTTAATACTGTATATATGTATATGCCACCAAAAGGAGGAAATAAAAAACAACCTAAACAATCTACGTGTAGCTAGTATTAAATCAACTAAGCACTGGTGGCAGTTCAGCACAGGATATTAAAAAAAAAAAAATCATCAGCGTTCATTAGTTATGTGACATTTGTAGGTTGACATTCCATTACTTGTTTTCATTTTGTTTGAAAAATCAGGCAAGGTCAAATTTTGAATCTGAAAGAAGAAAACTTCAATAAATGACACTATAGGCTGGAAAAAGCACATTGTTTTCAATCTGTTGGTGCCTGCTGCATAATTTTGCCATTTTTCCTTGTAAAGCTTGAAAACGGCAAAGCTGGCATAAATCGCTGAGTCCATCGCGTCCTCCGTCTTTAACACACTGTAATTTATGCTGGGGTTGTGTTGCCTCGCAGCCTATGAGAGTCGTTAAAACTGCCGGCTTGTTTGTGTAAACGTAGAACGTACATCCAACATTCTGGTTTCTCGATCGTCAAGCGGAAAACAAACTACTGTACCTTCTGGGAAGAAGAGCTGTACCAGAAATCTATGAACCACACTTCCGACAGGCTTCCGACAGCAATTCTCCTAACACAGAAGACTTCAGGACTAGTTCTTAGGCAATAGGGAGTGGCCCACAGCGGATTTTGGTGCTAACTTTATTTATAATTTATCAACTTGAGGTACATATTAGATTCTTTTTATGGCGTGCACCTGCAGGGAAACGCATACTCTTTTCAATGGTATTTGTTTGATATCTAAATTTTCTTCTCCTTTAAGATTTCTGATGTGAAATGATGAAGCAAGCCTTTTTTCAGATAGAGGCCTGTTAAAACTGTGATCATTAATCATTATTTTAATGGAGCTTTATTATGTGTAAATTGTGATGTGTATTTCATGTAAACATGTCAAATGCGTTATTCATTTTCTGTCAGCTGATTGATGTTGAAGATTGTGTTATATTGTATTGATACTGTATTATGATAATTTATGTCACTGGTTGGTTGTCTCCACCAGTAATAAAACTCCTAGCATTCCTACAAGAACGATACTCTTGACTACAGCGCAAAACAACAATGTATAAATGTGTTTTGGTTTTATATAGGATGCGGATTAACTAGACAGAGATCTAGGTGATGGTAAATCAACCTTTTTCATTCCCAAATAACCAAGATTGAATTTTAGTCTAAATTTATATATGTGTAATGTACACTGTACAGTATATATGCCTTGGATGTCGGCTATACCCACTCTGACCCATAGCATGAAATGGAAATGGTCAAGGTGCAAAGGTATATTTCTCCCCAAAAAAAAAAAAAAAAAAAAATGGACATTGGACAGGGTAGCAGTATCTAATGCCTGTCTGTATCAATTAACATTGTGCCAGACATGAATGACGCAGGGCACAGATTTTATGGGCAGGGTGTAGCATTCTTCTGAAAAAGCCTAACTAAATATTTGCCACTCCACATTATGGAATGCATTCTCCATAGCGTGCACTCCACATTATGGACTCAGATATTTTAATGTCAGACTAAAACAAGTACATGTAGGCAAGAGGTCATGTTTTTTCTATTGACCATGAGATGCATTTCTGTACACCTTGCCCTAGAGCACATGTACATGTACAGTATGTTGTACAGTAAGGCTCGCTTGTGTTTTGTATGTGTATATTTTACCAGAAAGCATGCATGTACACATGTGGTCTAGCTATGACAGTACAAAAAGAAGCTTCTTCTTGGTCTGTAAAAATGGTTTAAATTACAGTTTTCCTGCAGTCCCAGCTGTTAAATCCAGAAATCAAGCAATTTGCTGTGTTGATAGCAATGGGGATAGGTTGAAAAATAACTTTGTTGTGGAGAGAGCCCGAATTGCAGGCACTATGCTAGTAGATTCTTGTTATAGATGACATCGCTCTTCTGATTGCCCAATGTCAAATTGTACTCTTCATTGTTTTGTAGGTGCTGGGTCTATGGACAGCTCTCTGGGCATGGATAACAGCCCAATGCCCAGTGTGGGTTCCATGGGGCACATGGCCTCCATGGGGTCCCCTCCCGACATCAAACCGGACATTTCACAACTCCACCATTCACCCACCAGTACCCAGGGGCCGTACTTCACCTTTGGCCATGCTCCCTTCCCAGGGATGCAGCCCACTTCCACTCAACAGTCCATGTCCCTGGCCTCGCCCACCCTTCACTCCCCATCCTCCAGTATGAACTCTCCCGGTTTGGCCAACCTAGCCTCCCCAGGTTCATCAATCGCCTCTCCTCCCAGTGCCCACATGCCCCACTCCATGTCCAACAAACACATCTGTGCCATTTGTGGTGACCGGGCATCCGGTAAACACTACGGTGTCTACAGGTAAGTCACAGGTCATTTGGTAAAATGTATGCCTGTACAAAACTCAATTTATATAATATCTTATTTGAAGTATTGGCTTAAACTCAGTAATTTAGGAGAAAATTAAGAATATTCCGTGATCAAATACATTAAGTTTGAAGGTTTCCATTGGATGGTTTGCTTTTTTGACATTTAGGTGGCTGTTACTATAGGAATCATTTGCTGACATCTCATCCTCTTTTCTGTTCCTAGTTGTGAAGGTTGTAAAGGGTTTTTCAAGAGAACCGTGAGGAAGGACTTGACATACGCATGTAGGGACGACAAGAACTGTGTGATCGACAAACGCCAGAGGAATCGATGTCAGTATTGTCGCTACATGAAGTGCTTGTCAATGGGGATGAAGAGAGAAGGTTTGTACATTTCCATATCGTTCAGATTTAAGAATTATATGAAACATGAACACAAAATAATTTGGACAGAATCATACCCTTCCCAATTTTCCCATTTAGTCAAGGCATAACCGGACATCTTGCCTTAATATGCTAAAAATTAGATCTACCTGGCTTTGTTGTGGGCATAGCTGTGGTTTAGTAAATAACATGTTTTTTATACACATATTAAGGAAGCTTTACATGTCTTTAACAGGAGTATTAAGCAACAAGTAGTAGTGGTATCTTTTGCAACTAAGGCATGTTTTTGGTAGAATAGTTTTTTGTTTTTTGTGGCTTTACCTGCTAAACATACCGTAATTCATTGCCCTTTTCAACCGGCTAACATCAAGACATAGCTGTGTGCCAGACCGTGAAATTTGCGACTTTTTCTTCGCATGATCGAACTTTAAAACAGTGTAGCAATGGTGGGGTGGGTGATTGTTTTCTCGCCTTGACCGATGGCGAGACAAACATCGCCATGGGACTGCAGTGCACATACTTTGGGAGATGAAAGTAGCCCAGTTGATGCAGGCTTGATTAATTCCATACAACATATCCATATCCATGAATTAAAATGAAGAAAAGTATCAAGTATCACAGTTGTTTACAAACCAGTAAATTCTGAAACTGTCTCAAAGCATATTCTTGCCAAACTGGCAAGCGAACGACAGCTGCTCCAGCTGTTTGTTACACTGCATTGGTGAATGCATTATACGGGGAACAGTGTTGTCTGTTCACAGTCCCATTAATAATTGAACAAATCAGCATGCAGATGTGTTTCAGCGATAAAGACCTGACTGACAAGTATCTGTCGTTAAGCTCCCGTGAAATACCACGGGTAAAATTCAAAATAACAGGTGGTCTAATCGGGCTGCTGCTGTCATTGACAGGTCATACAAACAATGCTGGAACTTCAAACTTCGTCTGTACAGTTTATTACTGGCCATGGACTTCATAATGAATGCCTTTATCACTGAGAATGAAAGAAGTTGATTTGGTATTTAAATACACATTCTAACACAACCACGAAATGCGTACTATACAGGGAATAGAGACGTCAACTGCCTATATTGGACGCTATATGCAGTAAATGTTTTAGCGCGACCCAACACTGTCATCGAAGTGTAGCCTCATAGCATTCTGCAGGGTTGTTCCAACCGCAGGGAGGACGGGTTGGTACTCCATACAGCTTAAATGTATGAAAACAAACTGTATGACATTGTCAACACAAAGCCGTGCAATCTCTATGTAGGTCAACATGGTTGACTTGAGGGCAAATTACTAACATTCCCTGACAGATCTATGTACACTTAGCAACTACGAAGTATAAACAACAAAAAGCACCAGCAAAATTCAACATACACATGGGAATTTATTTATTTTAAATTTTCATCAAAATTGAGTGCACAAATGTGTGGTGACTAGGGCAAGTAAGTTTTGGAAATATCTAGGTCTGCAGGCCTTCATCCCGGCTACATGTTATCTTTGACGGCAAAAGCAGTGGAGCTAGCCGCGAGTCTCTAGTTCGTAAGTTCCTGCGTAATATACCGGCGTACGTGTAGACAGTTTGCCGAGTTCATTTACTACTGCTGACTGTTGTAGCTTTTTGCGTAGCGCTTGTCACCTTGTTAGCTAAATATCCCCGTTCGTCATTGCTGTCTGTCGGTCTGTTCTTAGTTTTATTTCCACATCTCAACGCTCCCGACTGAAATCTTCACACGAAGACTTACTTTAGGAATGTCTGAAACTCACCCAACAACCATCGTGAACACATCACATACAATGCGGTATTCTCATTGGTTCTTGACATATGGTCCCTATAGTTCTGTAAAGTGGACTTTTCCATGGAGCGATTGACGCAAGAGAAGTGTAATGAAAATAAAGGGGTGAATAGGTATCAGTTTGAAAATGCAAAAGGAGCAACAAAAATGAGTGTTAAATACATGTGAACAGGTAATGTGTTGAAAAGAAATAATGACTTGTAAAGGCTGTGATAACTGCAGTAAAAAAGGAAGCCTGCGGGTGAGTCCTAAAACAGTGGACACTTCCTTTTTGAATGTAAGTGAATGAAGCCATTTTTTCTATTCTAACATATCACCCGTTATATATATATATATATTTATATATGTATGTATATATATATATATATATATATATATATATATATATATATATATATACACACACACACATACATATATACATATATATTAAATTGCCAGTTGCCTGTAACCTGGTCAGTTAGCATTTTGCCCATTTTTGCTTTTTACGATTTTGTTAAATGCTATTCCATGGCTGCTTTGTGAAACATTTTTAATCTGGTGCTGGAGCATTTTCGGTTAAGGCAACAATTACCATTCTCTGTGTCTACAGCTTTTGTTGTGGAGTGGAAATTTGTTATGGTTTGGGATAATTTTTTTTTCTTTTCATTTAAGTGTCCTGCTGCCAGCCATATATGTAAGCTGAAATAATAACTGTACATTTACCAGCCACTTTGCACTGTTTACTCTGCTTGCTGATGCTTGTCTGTCTGTCTGTTCGTCCTTCACATGTCCAGTTCAACTCAATATAGCATTTGTTGCTTAATGTTCAGTTATTTTTGCAGCTGTACAGGAGGAACGACAGCGCACAAAAGAGAAAATGGAAGGCGAGGTAGAGAGCACAAGTAGTGCCAACAATGACATGCCCACAGAGAGGGTACTGGAGGCGGAGCTAGCCGTGGAACCCAAAACAGATACATACATTGATACACAGGTACATACACCAATCAACATTACACAACAACAACAACAACTGACCAGTTGCATCATTGCCCTCTGCTTTGCTCCCATTAGTGGGAGTGGTATTGTAGAGTTGACTTTGCTGTTGTATTTATTAAACTGGTTTCCCCATCTTGGAATTTAATTTGACATACACATTTCCAAGCACCTGTTGATTTTGGCAATGTCAGGAAGTTTGTCAGGTGCCTGACAAAGGTTGGTGGTTTACTCTTGATTACTCTTCTGTGATTCTCCAGCACTAAAAACACTTCAACGGGTACAGTGAATCTGTATCTCATGACATGGTTCGGATGAAAACTATTGATCTGTGATGTACTTGAAAAAGAGTGGCAATGTTCATGAAAACCTGAGAGATTCAGGACGTCCCATGTGATAGATGTTGTGTTTCTAGAATGGGGAAAAAAATCAGATTGGAGCTCAGTTTGGACAGTTATGAATTTGCTTAATATTGGTTTTTCTCATATAAAATATCCCCAAGTTGAATGTAAATAAATGGAACTGAGATCATTCAAGGTGCATGGATACCAAGAAGTGTGTGTGTGTGAATCAGACTGGTTCAATAAAAGCATTGCAAAAAAAGGGGGGGGGGGTGCAGATAAAGCCTGTTCCATTCTTTTTTTTTTTTTTTTTTTTTTTTTTTTTAAAGGTTATGAAAGGTTATATCCTTAGCTGTTGCTGTTGGGTTTGTTCTTAAATGATATGTGCGATTCTTGTGTTCAAAACGACCCTGTGTGAATGTTATGTTAAGTGAAAGTTTCTGTTTTTCCAGAAAGATCCAGTGACAAACATCTGCCAGGCTGCAGACAAGCAGCTGCTGACCCTGGTGGAATGGGCCAAGCTGATCCCACACTTCACTGAGCTCCTGCTAGATGACCAGGTCATTTTACTGAGGGCAGGTGAGTGTCAGCAGTTAGTGGGCAGCAGTTCAAATCCCAAATTGGTTGACTAGTTGTTTTTTTTCTTTCTTTTTTGTCTTTTAATATTGAATAAAGTGATGTCTGTTGTGAAAGGATGTGTTGTCCCACTTTCATGAGCCTTCCTTAATTAATGAGTACCCTTTTTGTACTGTATTATTCCAGAAGTCTTATTCCTCAATTTGCTATATTTTGCGTAAAAGTTGGCATGTAATTAGGAACTTTCAAATCACAAAGTCATTAAACTGATGCTTTTGATGCCAGCACATAAGTTTTTTGGTTTAAATGAAGGTTTTTTTTGGTGTGTGTTGTAACACATGGAAGGTCTTCCTTATGTGTCTACCTGGTGTGGGACAGGGTATTGTGGCAACACATCAGCTGTGTGGTGAATACAATATATTTATTTTTTTTTTTTTTTGCTACAACAGCATTTAATTCTAATATGTGCACAATTTCAAGAAGACCACCGGGAGTCTAGGTCCAAGGAGCATTTTCTATAGATCTGTTTCCTCAGTACATATCTTTTGAACACTATATGATATAGTAAAGTTGACGATATTGCTGTGTTTCTTAGGGTGGAATGAACTGCTGATTGCCGCCTTCTCGCACCGGTCCATCGCTGTGAAGGACGGTATTCTGTTAGCCACTGGACTGCACGTTCACCGCAGCAGTGCCCATCAGGCGGGCGTGGGCACCATATTTGACCGGGTTCTGACGGAACTCGTGGCCAAGATGAGGGAGATGAAGATGGACAAGACAGAATTGGGCTGTCTGCGTGCAATTGTCTTGTTCAACCCAGGTCAGTGCCAACTACCCTCCTGGTTTTTGAGGTTAAAGCTTTTCTGAAATGCCCTTGACATGGTTTTTGGAACACCAAGAATAACATTGCCTGACAAAAATTAAAACCAACAGAATGCTTAAATATATAGTGTGGGGCCTCCGTGGCTCAGTCGGTTAGCGCGCTAGTGCAGC
Organism: Liolophura sinensis; assembly: GCF_032854445.1. Taxonomy (NCBI): domain Eukaryota; kingdom Metazoa; phylum Mollusca; class Polyplacophora; order Chitonida; family Chitonidae; genus Liolophura; species Liolophura sinensis. The sequence continues at coordinate 3,948,760 of NC_088307.1, forward strand.
GTAATGACCCAGAAGCCTCTCACCAATGCGGTGGCTGTGAGTTCAAGTCTAGCTCATGCTGGCTTCCTCTCCGGCTGTAAGTGGGAAGGTCTGTCAGCAACCTGCGGATGGTCGTGGGTTTCCCCTGGGCTCTGCCCGGTTTCCTCCCACCATAATGCTGGCCGCCGTCGTATAAGTGAAATATTCTTAAGCACAGCATAAAACACCAATCAAATAAATAAATATATATTGCAGATTTTGACTTTAAATGGGCGTCTTGTAGTGGTCTCTGTTTCGGTCCTGAAATGGGACTTTTTGCCCGTTCCAGAGCGGACTGGTGCTATCGTGTTTGGCCTACGTATGTCTGCATCTTGTGACCTTACCATTTACTGAGGCAGATTGAAATAACATGCAATAACTTACATTTATGGAGAGCGAGGTCTGACTATTGTCTATTAAGAATGTAGTGTTGATAAATGTAGTCTGCCAGGTCAAAGGATTCCTGATGAGATACTTTTACTACTTTGTCTGATCAGATCCACCTTGGGAAAGCCGATTTTTGTTTTTGTTTAATTGGTGATCTCAGTAAAAGAACTTATGTGCAAACTAAATCTTGAAATAACTTGAAGTGCTGCATCATGTGTACAACACTGAACAAAAGACATGGACGTTTTCAGTTTGATGATGCCTGGTCATACAACTTTTAACTTTATTCATTTGCAAGCCTAAGTGATTGATAAATTATGTGAAAAGCACCCAACTAAATATACATGTAACTTCTAATAGTTTTTCCATCACTTAAAGAGAAACGAGTGTTCTGTGGGTAATGATAAATGTTGTAGAAATATTGTTTTGAGTCCAGATATAAGATTTGAAAATTTGTTGTTCTTCAGATGCTAAGGGTTTATCAGCAGTGCAAGAAGTGGAAGGGCTGAGGGAGAAAGTGTACGCCTCCTTGGAGGAGTACTGTAAGAGTCAGTACCCTGATGAGCCAGGCCGATTTGCCAAACTGCTGCTACGTCTTCCCGCCCTACGTAGCATCGGGCTGAAGTGTCTCGAACATTTGTTTTTCTTCAAGCTGATTGGAGACACTCCCATTGACACGTTCCTTATGGAGATGTTAGAGACTCAGAGCACGGGGACCTAACACGGCGACCCCACGGAGAAGAGGGTCTCACCTGAACACCCAGGGACAGACAGGGGCTTGATCCATTACGTACAGGGGCGATTAGATTCTGTGGTATCCTGGTCTCGGCACACTTATTGCAACATCATGATCAATATCTCAGCAGTGTTCAGCTTCATAGAGGACTGTCTTCTATTTGAAGGAGCTTCAGCTTTTAAAAAATCAAAAAACAACTTTTATCAACTGACAGTATTCTTTAGGGTTTTAAGTTTATAAAGGGTGTGAGGGATTGTGAAATATTACATGTGGCTTCTTTTGACAGCTATTTGATCACATTTTTTGCCCTCTTAACAATGTCACTTGAGAGAACCTCTCATACGTATTGGCAGAAAAGATTTTAGTACCTGTAAATCATCCAAGTTTCCGTTTTAGGGTACACGAATATCAGGGTTGTCATTTTGTGCCAGTCTGGACGCCAAACTGGTGAATACCTGCTCTCTCATCATGCTAAATGTGTGCAGCATTCAGAGGCCTAGAACTCTGGTTACCATGGTGACAGGTCTTCTTCTGTAACCTTACAGCAGCATCGATTGCTCCTTCTACAACTTGTTTCATCGGTGACCAATGTTGGATATTCCATGCACTTACATGTAGTTTACATACTCATTTGCCTTATCTGCACATTTACCAACTGTTGTAGTTTACATTCTCACCAGTTAAAGCGATGTGTGGCTGGTTTTGATGCCGAAAAACTAGTAAGCGAGACAAACTTATTGACTTCAAAGGAAACTGTCGGTTTGATAACAACAAGATCCAATTGGTTTTATTCTAAAATTATTTTGAAAGTGCGATTTTCTTGTCTTTGCATGTAAATCTGTTGCCTAATGACTGGTTTCAAACTTTTTGTTCAGAATTTTGAAAATTTAACTCCATTCAGAGTTTGAGTTGAAGTGCCTAAAGTTATTCTGGAAAGGTCTAGTATTATTGATACCATAAAATGGCGGAGTTTCAAACAATGTTAAAACCAAGCAGGCCTGTTCTCTGTGGACTGAAGGCTTCAGGGAATGGTCGGTGAAATGGTCAACACTGCTGATCGTAGCAATATCAAATTCAGGAGATCACATTGTGCATATGATCTGCTTCTCGTGGAATTTTTGGTACGTGTCTTTATAGGGATAGTGCCGTGTAAAGAAAACACCCTGAAAGCCCTGGTTGAGTCTGGACATCGTTACAACTTACAGTTGAAACCACAGTCACGCAATCAACCCGACTGCCGTAACACCCTCAGTGTTTGTCAGTGGTAACTCAATCACACACTTAAGTTGTGACATCAGGCTGCCAGACGCCTTCACAATCAAACCGTCAATGACCAAATCATGCTGATTGATGTGGTAACAACACTGAAAGAAATTCCTTGGCTTATGTAAATAGCAGTATGTACTGATGTGATCCAGTTTATATCATATGGTGTAAACCAGATTCATTGATTGGGCATCATGAGAGCTGGATAAAAGGGCTACTACCTACTAGGGAAACCATTCAAGTCAAAACATTGTGATGATATTAGTTGCTGTAGTTCTCGCATGGTCATTGTTTTCCACAGATTCGCCTAGTTTCGACCAAAGCACCATGTAACCAGAGAAACATGACTTCTGCTTGTGGCGGCCTGTGCTCGGCCTGGACAGGGCTTTGACTCATATGTACATACCTCCTGTTATGTCATGCCATGGTACTGTGGAGACCTGTACTGTGGATACCATATATAAACACATACACACACATACAATCATCCCAGCGTCTGTTACCCAGTTTCCTAGCTTACCAGTGGGTACCCAAGAAAGTTACCCCGTGGATCCAGCTTCATTTGTTTAGCCATGGCACCCCCATTAATAGTGCTATATGTTATTGTTCAATGGAAAATGTTGTGACCATGGTCACATGGAGATGTGTCCAAACTGCTGGCTGTGCCCAGACAGTCTCCATATGATTGTTATATTTTCTGTGTATTTTGGTTGCGTCCATGATGGAAACGATCCCTCATTCATGAGCCCCATGGTTCCACGATAAGCCAGCACCCGGTGTATATATTTTAGGGTCATTTGTTAGCGTGTTTTTGACACACACACACACACACACACACTCTCGCTCACTCACACACACACACTCGCATTCACACGGAAAACAGGCACTTTTTAGCCATTGGGCACTGTTATTATTCTCCCAATTCATTATATGCTATTGTAGAAGTACTCACGTTTTTAATTGATTATATCTCTTACAATCTTGATTGTAAATAGTACTATTTATAGATGTTCTTATGGTCTTTTAACTTATGCTATCAATATCTGGTAGGTTGAAATCACGATGGAATTGCTTGAAAAGGCATCTTGAAATATTCACTAGAAGTCACTGCTCCCAGGATTGTTCTGGGGGTGTAACTTCTGTATTGTAACTTCTAGTGAGTGTTGCCAAAACTGCAAAAAATAACCTCAGTGAATAGCAACCACAGGGGCAAGACGCAGACGCTAGTGCTCTAAGTATTCTGGAGTGCCCTTTATATTCCATAGAGTTTAACCGCGCTAAGTACCATTACATTTACCATAATAAGAATGACTTCAGATGAAACATCATGTTCTGGTTCATTGCGCGTCATATCCCACAAAAGTTTTAACATTGAGCGAAAGAAGCGAGGGGGGATAAGCTTGCAGCAAACAATATTGTGTTGAATGTCTCTTGCACTGAGTCTGTCTGATTTTAAGCAGCAGATTTTAAGCACTGTTCGAATAACCTCTGTCTGTGTCAGTGATAAGCAGTGTTGTCCGGTTCCAGGGTTACGTTTTCAGTATAAATTTTATGAAGATCATGTGCTATTTGCAATGCTGGAATAGACAAAAATTGTACATTTTTGAATTTACAGGTTGTGTAGTAACAAAAAATGATGTATCGAAGAAAAAAAAATTAACGACACAACTGTCTTGATAGTGAAACAAATTAAATTATGGCTGGTAAATTGAATGGTTAGATACTGTTAATCTCACCCATGTTGTTTTTGTTGTACATAACAGCCACATAGAAACATTGTGTATGACAAGTTCATATTTGTTTGTAGTTGAAAATACCGAATTGCTAAGTCGACTTGTGTTGCATGAAGGTGTTAATGTGTTTTTCTTATGTTAAATTCCTGTGACTGGTGGATTTCGTTAGAACTCTCCAAAGGGAGACAAGCTCTGCTATCCATGGCACAGCAGAGCCCTCTATATAGTTGAACAGGAACAGTATTCATTAATATGATATCAGGACTTGTCTCCCTTTGCAAAAAATACATGTATGTATTTATTTGAATGCTGAAATTTGAGTGTCTGTCGGACACCAGCTCACATCTTAGCGTGTTAAATGGCTGGTGATAGCAGCACACTGGTTTGATGTATTTTCTGCTTTATAGTCCGGGCTTTTTATAAGTTTACCTTTTAAACTGCTGTTCTCCGAAAACATACTCATTTAAACCCAAGTTTTGCAATTTTCTGAAAGTATTGTTGAAATGGGATAACAAACGACACATGAACAAAAATTCGGTCCGAGAGTGGTCGTTAGGTGATGCTCTTTCGGTCTATGAATCATTGTACATGTGTATTAAATAAACATGTCCACTAGCAAAAACTGCTGTTAAACCTTTTTTCTTTTTTGACAAATGCAAAGGCTAAGCAAACACTGGTTTAAAGGGAAATAGACATAAAGGCTGTTGTCTCAGTGATGTCCGAATGTATTTTTCTATTGCAGCAGATTACTCTTTTAAATGTAATACACATATTGTATTATTTCAACGTGAAGATTCTATTAGACTATCAAAATATTCAGTTGAATGACAAAATACTGTGTTATAATAACAGATAGATACATTCTAACATCACTCAGACATTTTAGTATCACTCAGACATTCTGGCATCATTCAGACATCCTGGCATCACTCAGACATTCTGGCATCACTCAGACATTCTGGCATCACTCGCGCATTCTGGCATCACTCGCGCATTCTGGCATCACTCAGACATTCTGGCATCACTCAGGCATTCTGGCATCACTCAGACATAGTGGCATCAGTCAGACATTCTGGCATCATTCGGACATTTTAGCATCACTCAGACATTCTGGCATCAATCAGACATTTTAGCATCTCTCAGACATTCTGCCATCACTCACACATTCTGGCATCATTCAGACATTTTAGCATCACTCAGACATTCTGGCATCACTCAAGACATTCTGGCATCACTCAGACATCCAAACATCAGTCAGACATTCTGACATCATTCGGACATTTTAGCATCACTCAGACATAGTGGCATCAGTCAGACATTCTGGCATCATTCGGACATTTTAGCATCACTCAGACATTCTGCCATCAATCAGACATTTTAGCATCTCTCAGACATTCTGCCATCACTCACACATTCTGGCATCATTCAGACATTTTAGCATCACTCAGACATTCTGGCATCACTCAGACATCCAAGCATCAGTCAGACATTCTGACATCATTCGGACATTTTAGCATCACTCAGACATAGTGGCATCAGTCAGACATTCTGGCATCATTCGGACATTTTAGCATCACTCAGACATTCCGGCATCACTCAGTTATTCAAGCATCACTCAGACAGAGTGGCATCAGTCAGACATTCTGGCATCACTCAAGACATTCTGGCATCACTCAGACATCCAAGCATCAGTCAGACATTCTGACATTATTCGGACATTTTAGCATCACTCAGACATTCTGGCATCACTCAGACATTCTGGCATCACTCATTTTAGCATCACTCAGACATTCTGGCATCACTCAGACATTCAAGCATCACTCAGACATTCTGGCATCATTCGGACATTTTAGCTTCACTCAGACATTCTGGCATCACTCAGACATTCTGGCATCACTCAGACATTTTAGCATCACTAAGACATTGTGCCATCACTCACACATTCTGGCATCACTCGCACATTCTGGCATCACTTATACGAATAAATTTAAGGTACATTTAATGACTTAAACTGTTCGTGAATATGGATTAATTCTTTAGCTTGAACGGAATAATTCGTTAGATCGACGAAAATACAACCCGTCGTCTCTCTTCTAACGGATTTAACGTTTTTGTACTGTACACCGACTTAACACACACACACACACATATATATATATATAAAATCTGTTTTACATTAGCCGAGATATTACACTGCAGGCCAGCTACATGATGTATATATGGGCACATATTTTTCGTCTGGTTGCATGGCTTATATACGCTTGGTAAGTATGTTTTTTATTGGCGTTAGCCTCAACTATAGCTCTCACACATGTATTAAATTCCCTTCACGTCTGCATCGCGTATAATTGATTAACACCGACTGGACTCGAGTTAGACATAAGTCTATATACATGTACACACAAAAAAAATCTCAACTTTCATTAAAGCGAGGTTACAGACTGGAAATTCTCGTCCTGGCCTCGCTTAATTCCGTTTACACAAACGGCTCTGTTCTTCGCAGTATAAAGGATCCATGGCTTGACAGCTGACATTAATCATACCTATGTACTTGGGTGCATTGCATTTAAGAGTACATGCAAGATGTCACAGGATGCACAAGGACACATCCCAGACGCTATACCACTGTCCATATATTACTTGCGCGTAGTGGGGTAACTCTTATCGAGCGACACAGTTGCGAGAGTTAAAACAGCCTCACACGTGTCGGGCTGACAGCAATGAACATTTACCCGCGCATTAAACCTTCCCTAGCATAAACCGACGTCAACCGTGTGATCACTGCATTTAACTAACCTGTTGTGAGATTCGCGGGACCCAAGCGGTCCATATGGCAATCAGTCTGTTCATGAAAAATAATCACATATCCCGAGCCAATAGGAGTACCATAGCAGTAAGTGAGTTATCGAAATGGCGGCCGCAGTAGAGTAAACCCTGAATGCGTGCTTTTTTTTTTTTGTCATTTAGTGTTCTTGCAACGGACTATTTTTTGATTTGGCTCACCCAAGAAGTTATGGTTAATTTGCATGAAAATGCGGTTGGTATCCCTTTTTAGGGAGGAATTAATGTGCAATAAATATTCCTTACCATCAACCCGACACATTTGTGGGCTGTTTGTGGATGAGAGTTACCCACTCTGCAACTATATATATATATATATATATATATATATATATATATATATATATATATATATATATATACAGGCTTGACAATTAACATTTCAAGTATGCATGCAGTTTTAAATTTGTGCCTGGATGCATACTATTTTACTGATATGATGCTGAACTTTCCATGAAATTAAGGTACTGGTACCAAATATTTCTTCAATAATGCCTTTGAAATGTCAAAGTTTTACGTTTAAGCAATTTTGAACAATGGCGTGTTTTAGATATTGTTGGCAAAAAATCGATCAGCATAAATGTAATCGAATCTTTGCTGTTATTGTAGAATACCTCAAATAATTACCTTTCACAAAATACCAGCACCAAATTTCCAAAACTTTATTAAGCGCGATCGCACTGAAATTTTTCAAAGTTTAGAATCATTTAACACTATACAAACAGTTAAAGGTGTACAAGTCTGAAAGGCAATACTTTGAACTATATTCTTGGTTTATACACAAAATTTGATTTGAATATCGAATATGGATTTCTTGGTGTAAAATCCCCGCTATATCTCTTTAAGACGGTTAGCTTTAGCTGCTTTCTTCTGGTCCACCCGATGTTTGTTAATTGTACGAGTCTTTTTTTGTACAGTAAACTTAAATCTCTTTTTTGCGGAAGATATGGCAATGTGCCTTTAATGTCTCCATGGCAACAATATAATAATAATAATAACTAGAATGGATCTGCGAATAGCAGATCCTAGGCCGGGATCCCGGATCGGATCGATGACGTTTTCCCTTTTATGTCCTTTGAATGGTGACACAGATGGAAGATTTTCAGCACACATAGAGTACGTGTGTAGCGCTTTCCACTCAGTGATGTTTAGGTTTACGGCTGTAACGGTTTTCTCTCACCAGACCTCCACATATGGTGAAAAATTGAGCTTTTTCGCATTTTGATTGCAATTGGCGGCAAAACTATACGTCGCCATCAAGAAATAAGTCCAGATTCATGATCAGGACGTCAAAGTACGTCGGGTGCCATGCTTACAATGCCCGTGCCTTTATCGTGGTCACAAATGCATTGAAAATGCATCATATAACATGGGGACGTCGAAGAGCAAAATACAGCAAATCGGCCTTTGGACAATATTTGAAGTACTGCAACTCCCACATTTATTGACACACTTTAATGATTTTCCGCACGCCTAGAGTACCCAAAAAGCCCTTTGTACTCAGGCATTTTCAGCTCCACAGCTGCAGCAATTTTGTGTCACGTGACCTCCAAACATGGGCGAAAATTGCACTTTTATGGACTTTTATGGTAACTGGCGACAAAACCGTGCGTCAGAGAAAGGAAAAACCACCAAATTCGTCATCAGAACAACAAACTTCGTCTAGCAGAGTACTTAAAACCTTGAAGTTGACAACATTTTCATCGCCTGACAAATTCGCTAAGCTGGGATCGAACTCTGACATAACTAACAGGCGTCAGCAGTAAGAGAAAAGAAAGAAAAAAAAAATCAAAGTTTGTACTTTTATGTCTCAATCCGCGACCTGCCATGCACAGACTCACAGCTCTACTAATAGCTAGGCCGTTGTCAGAAAGTCAACACCTGGACCACGGCACATGTCCATATCTGTCAATCACCATGGCCTGGTTAGCGTATAATAAAGAGGACAAGGCGTGCGCAAAACAAAGCTAACTTTTCCAGGTCCACGTCGTTTGCTCCTGTAGTTAGAATTCCACGCCATCTAATAGAGTACTGTATAGCTGAATGTCATTCTACAACCGTTTCGGGAGTTCACGGACAGTGTAGCCGAAAGCATCAGGTTATATACTACAAACCCAGTCCAGTTCCCGTTTAACTCCATGTTAAAGCAATAGGATTCCCATCTTTTTCTAAACAAAAAACGGTGTTGTCATTTAAACGCTTCTAGCGAGAAAAATATTAACCGGAGCTGAAATCTGTTGACGAATGCTCGAAAGAGCATGTCTTGGGCTACAATGTCGTGCAGGTTGCATATTTCTAGCTGCCATAGTTCTCGATTAAAACGCCATTGAAATTACGTAACTTTTTTGAGTTTTTTGCTTATATCTCAAAAAGTTATACAGATATGCAAAAAATACAAGCGGATTCGGAATTAGCAGCTCAAGATACATCAGAATACGTTCAGAACATTTGAACTTTGAGAACTTTTTGTGACGTCACAAATTCGACCAATGGCGAGCTTCCAGAGTTTTGACCGGAAGTGAACCATTTTCGCAAACTTTAAAGAACTCGTGACCTACTAGCTGCAGGTCAAATTACAAAATGATCCGTTCAGTGGTTCTTGAGAAGAAGATTTTTAAAAGTTTTACACAAAATCCAATATGGCGGCCGAACCACGTGACATGAAATAAAAATGAAGAATTTATCCCTGGAAAATCTCCGCCAGATTGTATGTGCAAAATTTGAGACTTCTATGGTGAAAAGTAAAAAAGTTTCCTTGCTAACAAAGTCGGTGAAAAAAAAATAATAATAAGAAACTAGAATGGATCTGCGAATAGCAGATCCTAGGCCGGGATCCCGGATCGGATCGATGACATTTTCCCTACATGTTCTGTGGTTATTGACACCAGATCAAAGATTTTCGGCACACATAGTGTACGTATTTAGTGCTTTGCACTCGGTGATTTTCAGCTTTACAGCTGTTACGGTTTCCTCCGCAATAGATCTCCAAATATGGTAAAAAATTGCGCTTTTTTCGCCTTTTTATCGCCATTTACGGCAAAACTATGCGTCTCCGGAAAGAAATAAGTCCAGATTCATGATCAGGACGTCAAACTACTACGTCGGGTAGCATGCTTACATTGTTCGTGCCTTTATCCCAGTCGCAAATGCATTTAAAATGCATCATATAACATGGGGACGTCAAAGTGCCAAATATAGCCAATCGGCCTTTGGACAATATTTGAAGCATTGCAACTCCCACATTATTGACACACTTCCATGATTTTACGCACGCCTACAGTACGCATATTGCCCTTTGCACTCAGTGATTTTCAGCTCCACAGCTGAAGCAATTTTGTGTCACGTGACCGCCAAACATGGGCGAAAATTGCACTTTTTCGCACTTTGATGGCAATTGGCGACAAAACCGTGCGTCGGACAAAGGAAAAACAACCAAATTCGTCATCAGAACATCGAACTACGCCTAGCAGCCTACTTGAAACCTTAAAATTCACAACATTTTTATCGCCTGACAAATTGGCTAAGCTGGGATCGAACTCTGACATGACTGACAGGCGTCACACCACGCAGACGGAAGACGGTTAGCGTTGAAATCCTTGTGTAATTAGGTCAAGTCTTAGAAAATTTCGCCAGCATCTCCCCTACCACCCACACTATTGTATATCTCACGTAGTCCCCAAGGAAGTCGCAAATCTCACTTCAAGTCTACATACAAATTTTCTTTATGCTTTCATCTTTCATATGAGAACATAAGTTATTGGTCGAAAATCAACACATAACTAGCTACACGGCTTTCAAAGTCTCCATGCGACCTTACACCCGTTTGTCACTGAGGCAGTCGGCCGGTCATTCCCTATGCGACGCTATGCCCAGTGAAAAACGGTCATTCCTTGGCAGACTTGGCTGGCTTTATGTAAGAAGTAATGCAAAAACACAGCCCGTGTAACAGCAAATTTGAACTTCCACGTCTCAATCCACGACCTGCCATGCACAAACTCACAGCTCTACTGATAGCTCGGCTGTTGTCAGAAAGTCAACACCTGGACCACGGCACATGTCCATATCTGTCAATCACCCTGGCCTGGTTAGCGTATAGTAAAGAAGACAAGGTCTGCGCAAAACAAAGCTAACTTTTACATGTCCACGTCGTTTGCTGTTGTAGTTAGACCTCTACGCCATCTAATAGAGTACTGGAGTTAGATGGGAACTGGACTGAATGTCATAGCACAACCGTTTCTGGAGATCACGGACAGTGTAGCCGAAAGCATCAGGTCAAATACTACAAACCCAGTCCAGTCCCCATCTAACTCCATGTTAAAGCAATAGGATTCCCATCTTTTTCTAAACAAAAAACGGTGTTGTCATTTAAACGCTTCTAGCGAAAAAACTGTTAATCGGAGCTCAAATCTGTTGACGAATGCTCGAAAGAGCATGTCTTGGGCTACACTTTGGTGCAGGTTGCACATTTTTAGCTGCCTTACTTCTGGAGTTACAGGTCCTTGAAGTTACGTAACTTTTTTGAGTTTTTTGCTCATATCTCAAAAAGTTACACAGATATGCAAAAAATACAACCAGATTCGGAATCAGCAGCTCAAGATACATCAGAATACGTTCAGAACAATTGAACTTTGAGAACTTTTTGTGACGTCACAAATTCGACCAATGGCGAACATCCAGAGTTTTGACCGGAAGTAAACCATTTTCTCAAACTTAAAAGAACTCGTGACTTACTAGCTGCATGTCAAATTTGAAACCGCTCGGTTGAGTGGTTCTGGAGAAGAAGATTTTTAAAGATTTTACACAAAATCCAATATGGCGGCCGAACCACGTGACATGAAAAAAAAATGGAGAATTTATCCCTGGAAAATCACCGCCAAAATTTCTGTGCAAAATTTGAGACCTGTATGTTGAAGAGTAAAAAAGTTTCCTTGCTAACAAGGTCGGTGAAAAAAAAATAATAATAATAAGAAACTAGAATGGATCTGCGAACAGCAGATCCTAGGCCGGGATCCCGGATCGGATCGATGACGTTTTCCCCTTCATGATCTGTGTTCGAAGGACACATGTTCCACATACACCGCTTTCAAAGTTTTCATGCGACCTTACACCGTTTGTCACTGAGGCAGTCGGCCGGTCATTTGCATTCCCTCGAATATATCAGCGACCTTAATGATGCTACGCTATGCCCAGTGAAAAACGGTCGTTCTTTGGCAGACATAGCCCGCTATTTGTAAGAAATAACGCTAAAACACGACCAGTGTAACAGGAGGTTTGTACAGACTCACAGCTCCACTGATAGCTCGACAATCGTTAGAAAGTCAACACTTGGACCGCAGCACATGTCCATATCTGTCAATCACCCTGGCCTGTTTAATGTATAGTAAAGAGCACGAGGCCTGCGCAAAACAAAGCTAACCTTTACAGGTCCACGTCGTTTGCTGTTGTAGTTAGATCTCTACATCATCTAATAGAGTACTGGAGTTAGATGGGAACTGGAATCAATGTCATCCTACAACCGTTTCGGGAGATCACGGACAGTGCAGCCGAAAGCATCAGGTCAAATACTACAAACCCAGTTTTGTCCCCATCTAACTCCATGTTAAAGCAATAGGATTAGCACCTTTTTCTAAACAAAAAACGGTGTTGTCATTTAAACGCTTGTAGCGAAAAAACTATTGATCGGAGCTCAAATCTGTTGACGAATGCTCGAAAGAGCATGTCTTGTTCTACAATTTCGTGCAGGTTGCACATTTCTAGCTCCCACAGATCTCGAGTTACAGGTCATTGAAGTTACGTCACTTTTTTGAGTTTTTTGCTAATATCTCAAAAAGTTACACAGATATGCAAAAAATACAAGCAGATTCAGAATCAGCAGCTCAAGATACACCAGAATACGTTCAGAACGTTTGAACTTTGAGACCTTTTTGTGACGTCATAAATTCGACCAATAGCGAACTTCCAGAATTTTGACCGGAAGTGAACCATTTTCGCAAACTTTAAAGAACTCGTAACTTACTAGCAGCATGTCAAATTTGAAAACGATCGGTTCAGTGGTTCTGGAGAAGAAGATTTTTAAAGATTTTACACAAAATCCAATATGGCGTCCGAACCACGTGACATGGCAAAAAAGTGGAGAATTTGTCCCGAGGTATTCACCGCCAGAATATGTGTGCAAAATTTCAGACCTGTATGTTAAACGGTAAAAAAGTTTCCATGCGAACAAAGTCGGTGAAAAAAAAATAATAATAATAATAATAACTAGAATGGATCTGCGAATAGCAGATCCTAGGCCGGGATCCCGGATCGGATCGATGACGTTTTCCCTTATTTGTCCTTTGAATGGTGACACAGATCGAAGATTTTCAGCACACATAGAGTACGTGTGTAGCGCTTTCCACTCAGTGATGTTTAGGTTTACGGCTGTAACGGTTTTCTCTCACCAGACTTCCACATATGTTGAAAAATTGAGCTTTTTCGCATTTTGATTGCAATTGGCGGCAAAACTATACGTCACCGGAAAGAAATAAGTCCAGATTCATGATCAGGACGTCAAAGTACGTCGGGTACCATGCTTACAATGCCCGTGCCTTTATCGTGGTCACAAATGCATTGAAAATGCATCATATAACATGGGGACGTCGAAGAGCAAAATACAGCAAATCGGCCTTTGGACAATATTTGAAGTACTGCAACTTCAATATTTGAAGTACGCACGCCTAGAGTACCCAAAAAGCCCTTTGTACTCAGTCATTTTCAGCTCCACCTCTGCAGCAGTCTTGTGTCACGTCACCTCCAAACATAGGCGAAAATTGCACTTTTTCGCACTTTCATGGCAACTGGCGACAAAACTGTGCGTCGGAGAAAGGAAAAAGCACCAAATTCGTCCTCAGAACATCCAACACGCCTAGCAGCCTGCTTAAAATCTTGAAAGTGACAACATTTTCATCGCCTGACAAATTGCCAAACCTGGGATCGAACTCTGACATGACTAACACGCGACAGCGGTAAGAGAAAAGAAAGAAAGAAGAAAATTCATAGTGTGTACTTTTATGTCTCAATCCACGACCTGCCATGCACAGACTCACTTCTCTACTGATATCTAGGCCGTTGTCCGAAAGTCCACACCTGGACCAGGGCACATGTCCATATCTGTCAATCACCCTGACCTAGTTAGCGTACAGTAAACAAGACACGGTCTGCTCAAAACAAAGCCAACTTTTACAGGCCCACGTCGTTTGCTGTTGTAGTTAGATCTCTTCGCCATCTAATAGAGTACTGGAGTTAGATGGAAACTGGAATCAATGTCATCCTACAACCGTTTCGGGAGATCACGGACAGTGTAACCGAAAGCATCAGGCCAAATAATACAAATCCAGTCCATTCCCCATCTAACTCCATGTTAAAGCAATAGGATTCCCATCTTTTTCTAAACAAAAACGGTGTTGTTTTTTAAACGCTTCTAGCGAGAAAATTATTAATCAGAGCTCAAATCCGTTGACGAATGATCGAAAGAGCTTGTCTTGAACTACATTTTCATGCAATTTGCACATTTCTAGCTACCATAGTTCTCGATTAAAACGCCATTGAAATTACGTAACTTTTTGAGTTTTTTGCTAATATCTCAAAAAGTTACACAGATATGCAAAAAATACAACCAGATTCAGAATCAGCAGCTCAAGATACATCAGAATACGTTCAGAACAATTGAACTTTGAGAACTTTTTGTGACGTCACAAATTCGACCAATGACGAACTTCCAGAGTTTTGACCGGAAGTGAACCATTTTCGCAAACTTTAAGGAACTCGTGACCTACTAGTTGCATGTCAAATTTGAAATCGATCGATTGAGTGGTTCTGGAGAAGAAGATTTTTAAAAGTTTTACACAAAATCCAATATGGCGGCCGAACCACGTGACATAGCAAAAAAGTGGAGAATTTGTCCCGAGATATTCACCGCCAGAATATGTGTGCAAAATTTCAGACCTGTATGTTGAACGGTAAAAAAGTTTCCATGCGAACAAAGTCGGTGAAAAAAAAATAAATAATAATAATAAGAACTAGAATGGATCTGCGAATAGCAGATCCTAGGCCGGGATCCCGGATCGGATCGATGAAGTTTTCCCCTTCATGTTCTGTGTTCGAAGGACACATGTTTCACATACACGGCTTTCAAAGTTTCCATGCGACCTTACACCTTTCGCCATTGAGGCAGTCGGCCGGTCATTTGCATTCCCTCGAATAGATTGGCGACCTTAATGATGCTACGCTATGCCCAGTGAAAAACGGTCGTTCCTTGGCAGACTTAGCCCGCTAATTGTAAGAAATAAGGCAAAAACACGACCAGTGTAACAGCAAGTTTCTACATTCACATCTCAATCCACGACCTGCCATGCACAGACTAACTGCTCCACTAATAGCTCGGCCATCGTTAGAAAGCAGCACTTGGACCAGTTCACATATCCATATTTGTTAATCACCCTGGATTGTTTAACGTATAGTAAAGAGCACGAGGTCTGCGCAAAACAAAGCTAACTTTTACAGGTCCATGTCGTTTGCTGTTGTAGTTAGATCTCTACGCCATCTAATAGAGTACTGGAGTTAGATGGGAACTGGAATCAATGTCATCCCACAACAGTTTCGGGAGATCACGGACAGTGTAGCCGAAAGCATCAGGTCAAATACTAGAAACCCAGTTTTGTCCCCATCTAACTCCATGTTAAAGCAATAGGATTAGCACCTTTTTCTAAACAAAAAACGGTGTTGTCATTTAAACGCTTGTAGCGAAAAAACTATTGATCGGAGCTGAAATCCATTGACGAATGCTCGAAAGAGCATGTCTTGGGCTACAATTTCGTGCAGGTTGCACATTTCTAGCTCCCACAGATCTCGAGTTACAGGTCATTGAAATTACGTCACTTTTTTGAGTTTTTTGCTCATATCTCAAAAAGTTACACAGATATGCAAAAAATACAAGCAGATTTAGAATCAGCAGCTCAAGATACACCAGAATGTGTTCAGAACATTTGAACTTTGAGAACTTTTTGTGACGTCACAAATTCGACCAATGGCGAACTTCCAGAATTTTGATCGGAAGTGAACCAATTTCGCAAACTTTAAAGAACTCGTAACTCACTAGCAGCATGTTAAATTTGAAACCGATCGGTTGAGTGGTTCTGGAGAAGAAGATTTTTAAAGATTTTACACAAAATCCAATATGGCGTCCGAACCACGTGACATGGCAAAAAAGTGGAGAATTTGTCCCGAGGTATTCACCGCCAGAATATGTGTGCAAAATTTCAGACCTGTATGTTAAACGGTAAAAAAGTTTCCATGCGAACAAAGTCGGTGAAAAAAAAATAATAATAATAATAATAATAATAATAAGAAAAAACAGAACGATTACAATAGGGATCCCGTTCCGGAAGAACGGGATCCCTAAAAAACAGAACGATTACAATAGGGATCCCGTTCGGGAGAACGGGATCCCTAACTAGAATGGATCTGCGAATAGCAGATCCTAGGCCGGGATCCCGGATCGGATCGATGAGACGTTTTCCCCTTCATGTTCTGTGTTTGAAGGACACATGTTCCACATACACGGCTTTCAAAGTTTCCATGCGACCTTACACCGTTTGTCACTGAGGCAGTCGGGCGGTCATTTGCATTCCCTCGAATAGATCGGCGACCTTGATGATGCTACGCTATGCCAGTGAAAAACAGTCGTTCCTTGGCAGGCTTAGCCCGCTACTAGTAAGAAAAAATGCAAAAACACGACCAGTGTAACAGCAAGTTTGTACATTCACATCTCAATCCACGACATGCCATGCACAGACTCACTGCTCCACTCATAGCTCGGCGATCGTTAGAAAGTCAGCACATGTCCATATCTGTCAATCACCCTGGCCTGTTTAACGTATAGTAAAGAGGACGAGGTCTGCGGCAAAACAAAGCTAACTTTTACAGGTCCACGTCGTTTGCTGTTGTAGTTAGATCTCTACGCCATCTAATAGAGTACTGGAGTTAGATGGGAACTGGAATCAATGTCATCCTACAACCGTTTCGGGAGATCACGGACAGTGTAGCCGAAAGCATCAGGTCAAATACTACAAACCCAGTCCAGTCCCCATCTAACTCCATGTTAAAGCAATAGGATTCCCCACCTTTTTCTAAACAAAAAACGGTGTTGTGATTTAAACGCTTGTAGCGAAAAAACTATTGATCGGAGCTCAAATCTGTTGACGAATGCTCGAAAGAGCATGTCTTGGGCTCCAATTTCGTACAGGTTGCACATTTCTAGCTGCTTTGGTTCTCGAGATACAGGTCACTGAAATTACGTCACTTTTTTGAGTTTTTTGCTAATATCTCAAAAAGTTACACAGATATGCAAAAAATACAACCACATTCGGAATCAGCAGCTCAAGATACACCAGAATACGTTCAGAACATTTGAACTTTGAGAACTTTTTGTGACGTCACAAATTCGACCAATAGCGAACTTCCAGAATTTTGATCGGAAGTGAACCATTTTCGCAAACTTTGAAGAACTCGTGACCTACTAGCTGCATGTCAAACTTAAAAACGATCGGTTCAGTGGTTCTGGAGAAGAAGATTTTTAAAGATTTTACACAAAATCCAATATGGCGGCCGAACCACGTGACATAGCAAAAAAGTGGAGAATTTGTCCCGAGATATTCACCGCCAGAATATGTGTGCAAAATATGGGACCTGTATGTTGAACAGTAAAAAAGTTTCCATGCGAACAAACTCGGTGAAAAAAAAATAATAATAATAATAATAACTAGAATGGATCTGCGAATAGCAGATCCTAGGCCGGGATCCCGGATCGGATCGATGACGTTTTCCCCTTTATGTTCTGTGTTCGAAGGACACATGTTCCACATACACGGCTTTTAAAGTTTCCATGCGACCTTACACCGTTTGTCACTGAGGGCAGTCGGCCGGTCATTTGCATTCCCTCGAATAGATCGGCGACCTTAAGGATGCTACGCTATGCCCAGTGAATAACGGTCGTTCCTTGGCAGACTTAGTCCGCTATTTGTAAGAAATAAGGCAAAAACACGACCAGTGTAACAGCAAGTTTGTACATTCACATCTCAAACCACGACCTGCCATGCACAGACTCACAGCTCCACTGATAGCTCGGCCATCGTTAGAAAGTCAGCACTTAGACCACGGCACATGTCCATATCTGTCAATCACCCTGGCCTGTTTAACGTATAGTAAAGAGCACGAGGTCTGCGCAAAACAAAGCTAACTTTTACAGGTCCACGTCGTTTGCTGTTGTAGTTAGATCTCTTCGCCATCTAATAGAGTACTGGAGTTAGATGGGAACTGGAATCAATGTCATCCTACAACCGTTTCGGGAGATCACGAACAGTGTAGCCGAAAGCATCAGGTCAAATACTACAAACCCAGTCCAGTCCCCCATCTAACTCCATGTTAAAGCAATGGGATTCCCATCTTTTTCTAAACAAAAAACGGTGTTGTGATTTAAACGCTTGTAGCGAAAAAAGTATTGATCAGAGCTCAAATCCATTGACGAGTGCTCGAAAGAGCATGTCTTGGGCTACAATTTCGTGTAGGTTGCACATTTTTAGCTCCCATAGTTCTCGAGTTACAGGTCATTGAATTTACGTAACTTTTTTGAGTTTTTTGCTTATATCTCAAAAAGTTACACAGATTTGCAAAAAATACAAGCAGATTCGGAATGAACAGCTCAAGATACATTAGAATACGTTCAGAACATTTGAACTTTGAGAACTTTTTATGACGTCACAAATTCGACCAATGGCGAACTTCCAGAGTTTTGACCGGAAGTAAACCATTTTCGCAAACTTTAAAGAACTCGTAACCTACTAGCTGCATGTCAAATTTGAAAACGATCGGTTCAGTGGTTCTTGAGAAGAAGATTTTTAAAAGTTTTACACAAAATCCAATATGGCGGCCGAACCACGTGACATGAATAAAAAGTGGAGAATTTATCCCTGGAAAATCTCCGCCAGAATTTGTGTGCAAAATTTGAGATCTCTATGTTAAAAGGTGAAAAAGTTTCCTTGCTAACAATGTCGGTGAAAAAAAAAATAATAATAAGAAAAAACAGAACGATAACAATAGGGATCCCGTTCGGGAGAACGGGATCCCTAATAATAAGAAAAAACAGAACGAATACAATAGGGATCCCGTTCGGGAGAACGGGATCCCTAATAATAATAATAATAAGAAAAAACAGAACGATTACAATAGGGATCCCGTTCCGGATGAACGGGATCCCTAACTAGAATGGATCTGCGAATAGCAGATCCTAGGCCGGGATCCCGGATCGGATCGATGACGTTTTCCCCTTCATCTTCTGTGTTCGAAGGACACATGTTCCACATACACGGCTTTCAAAGTTTCCATGCGACCTTACACCGTTTGTCACTGAGGCAGTCGGCCGGTCATTTGCATTCCCGTGAATAGATCAGCGAACTTAATGAAGTTAGGCTATGCCTAGTGAAAAAACGGTCGTTCCTTGGCAGACTTAGCCCGCTATTTGTAAGAAATAACGCAAAAACACGACCAGTGTAACAGCAAGTTTGTACATTCACATCTCAATCCACGACACGCCATGCACAGACTCACGGCTCTCATGATAGCTCGGCCATCAATAGAAAGCCCGCACTTGGGCCACGGCACATGTCCATATCTGTCAATTACCCTGGCCTCTTTAACGTGTAGTAAAGAGGACGAGGTCTACGCAAAACAAAGCTAACTTTCACAGTTGCATGCCGTTTACTGTTGTAGTTAGATCTCTACGCCATCTAATATAGTACTGTATAGCTGAATGTCATCCTACAACGGTTTCGGGAGATCACGGACAGTGTAGCCGAAAGCATCAGGTCAAATACTACAAATCCAGTCCATTCCCCATCTAACTCCATGTTAAAGCAATAGGATTCCCATCTTTTTCTAAACAAAAACGGTGTTGTTTTTTAAACGCTTCTAGCGAGAAAACTTTTGATCGGAGGCTCAAATCCGTTGACGAATGATCGAAAGAGCGTGTCTTGAACTACATTTTCATGCAATTTGCACATTTCTAGCTGCCATAGTTCTCGATTAAAACGCCATTGAAATTACGTAATTTTTTTAGTTTTTTTGCTCATATCTCAAAAAGTTACACAGATATGCAAAAAATACAACCAGATTCGGAATCAGCAGCTCAAGATACATCAGAATTCGTTCAGAACAAATGAACTTTGAGAACTTTTTGTGACGTCATAAATTCGACCAATGGCGAGCTTCCAGAGTTTTGATCGGAAGTGAACCATTTTCGCAAACTTTAAAGAACTCATGACCTACTAGTTGCATGTTAAATTTGACAATGATCGGTTCAGTGGTTCTGGAGAAGAAGATTTTTAAAGATTATACACAAAATCCAATATGGCGGCCGAACCACGTGACATAGCCAAAAAAAAAAAAATATACCCCTAGAAAATTTCCGCTAGATTATGTGTGCAAAATTTTGAACTTCTATGTTGAACGGTGTTGGAGTTCTGCTGCTAACAAAATCGAAAAAAAAAAATAATAATAACTAGAATGGATCTGCGAATAGCAGATCCTAGGCCGGGATCCCGGATCTGATCGATGACGTTTTCCCCTTCATGATCTGTGTTCGAAGGACCCATGTTCCACATACACGGCTTTCAAAGTTTCTATGCGACCTTACACCGTTTGTCACTGAGGCAGTCGGCTGATCATTTGCAATCCCTCGAATAGATCGGCGACCTTAATGATGCTACGCTATACCCAGTGAAAAACGGTCGTTCCTTGGCAGACTTAGCCCATTAATTGTAAGAAATAATGCAAAAACACGACTAGTGCAACACAAAGTTTGTACAGACTCACAGCTCCACTGATAGCTTGGCCATCGTTAGAAAGTCAGCACTTGGACCACGCCACATGTCCATATCTGTCAATCACCCTAAACTGTTTAACGTATAGTAAAGACCACGAGGTCTGCGCAAAACAAAGCTAACTTTTACAGGTCCATGTCATTTGCTGTTGTAGTTAGATCTCTACGCCTTCTAATAGAGTACTGGAGTTAGATGGGAACTGGAATCAATGTCATCCTACAACCGTTTCGGGAAATCACGGACAGTGTAGCCGAAAGCATCAGGTCAAATACTACAAACCCAGTCCAGTCCCCATCTAACTCCATGTTAAAGCAATGGGATTTCCACCTTTTTCCAAACAAAAAACGGTGTTGTCATTTAAACGCTTGTAGCGAAAAATCTATCGATCGCAGCTCAAATCTGTTGACGAATGCTCAAAAGTACATGTCTTGGGCTACAATTTCGTGCAGGTTGCACATTTCTAGCTGTCATAGTTCTCGAGTTACAGGTCATTCAAGTTACGTAACTTTTTTGTGTTTTTTGCTAATATCTCAAAAAGTTACACAGATATGCAAAAAATACAAGCAGATTCAGAATCACCAGCTCAAGATACATCAGAATACGTTCAGAACAATTGAACTTTAAGAACTTTTTGTGACGCCACAAATTCGACCAATAGCGAACTTCGAGAGTTTTGACCGGAAGTGAACCATTTTCGCAAACTTTAAAGAACTCGTGACCTACTAGCTGCATGTCAAATTTGAAAACGATCGGTTTAGTGGTTCTGGAGAAGAAGATTTTTAAAGATTTTACACAAAATCCAATATGGCGTCCGAACCACGTGACATAGCAAAAAAGTGGAGAATTTGTCCCGAGATATTCACCGCCAGAATATGTGTGCAAAATTTCAGACCTGTATCTTGAACGGTAAAAAAGTTTCCATGCGAACAAACTCGGTGAAAAAAAAATAATAATAATAATAACTAGAATGGATCTGCGAATAGCAGATCCTAGGCCGGGATCCCGGATCGGATCGATGACGTTTTTCCCTTTATGATCTTTGTTCGAAGGATACATGTTCCACAAACACGGCTTTCAAAGTTACCTTGCGACCTTACACCGTTTGTCACTGATGCAGTCGGCCGGTCATTTGCATTCCCTCATATAGATCGGCGACCTTAATGATGCTACGCTATGCCCAGTGAAAAACAGTCGTTCCTTGGCAGATTTAGCCCGCTAATTGTAAGAAATCAGGCAAAAACACGACCAGTGTAACAGCCTGTTTGTACATTCACATCTCAATCCACGACATGCCATGCACAGACTCACTGCTCCACTGATAGCTCGGCCATCGTTGGAAAGTCAGCACTTGGACCAGTTCACATGTCCATATCTGTTAATCACCCTGGACTGTTTAACGTATAGTAAAGAGGGCGAGGTCTGCGCAAAACAAAGTTAACTTTTACATGTCCATGTCATTTGCTGTTGTAGTTAGATCTCTACGCCTTTTAATAGAGTACTGGAGATAGATGGGAACTGGAATCAATGTCATCCTACAACTGTTTCGGGAGATCACGGACAGTGTGGCCGAAAGCATCAGGTCAAATACTATAAACCCAGTCCAGTCCCCATCTAACTGCATGTTAAAGCAATAGGATTCCCACCTTTTTCTAAACAAAAAACGGTGTTGTCATTTAAACGCTTGTAGCGAAAAAAACTATTGATCGGAGCTGAAATCCGTTGACGAATGCTCGAAAGAGCATGTCTTGGGCTACAATTTCGTGCAGGTTGCACGTTTCTAGCTGTCCTAGTTCTCGAATTACAGGTCATTGAAATTACGTAACTTTATTGATTTTTTGGCTGATATCTCAAAAAGTTATACAGATATGCAAAAAATACAACCAGATTCGGAATCAGCAGCTCAAGATACACCAGAATACGTTCAGAACATATGAACTTTGAGAACTTTTTGTGACGTCACAAATTCGACCAATGGCGAGCTTCCAGAGTTTTGACCGGAAGTGAACCATTTTCGCAAACTTTGAAGAACTCCTGACCTACTAGTTGCATGTCAAATTTGAGAACGATCGGTTCAGTGGTTCTGGAGAAGAAGATTTTTAAAGATTTTACTCAAAATTCAATATGGCGGCCGAACCACGTGACATAGCAAAAAAAAAAAAAAATATACCCCTAGAAAATTTCCTCTAGATTTTGTGTGCAAAATTTTAAACTTCTATGTTGAACGGTGTTTGAGTTCTGCTGCTAACAAAATCGAAAAAAAAAAATAATAATAATAATAATAATAACTAGAATGGATCTGCGAATAGCAGATCCTAGGCCGGGATCCCGGATCGGATCGATGACGTTTTCCCCTTCATGTTCTGTGTTCGAAGGACACATGTTCCACATACACGGCTTTCAAAGTTTTCATGCGACCTTACACCGTTTGTCACCGAGGCAGGCGGCTGGTCATTTGCAATCCCTCGAATAGATCGGCGGCCTTGATGATGCTACGCTATGCCCAATGAAAAACGGTCGTTTATTGGCAGTCTTAGCCCGCTATTTGTAAGAAATAAGGCAAAAACATGACCAGTGTAACAGCAAGTTTGTAAATTCACATCTCAATCCACGACATGCCATGCACAGACTCACAGCTCCACTGATAGCTCGGCCATCGTTAGAAAGTCAGCACTTGGACCAGGGCACATGTCCATATCTGTCAATCACCCTGGCCTGTTTAACGTATAGTAAAGAGCACGAGGTCTGCGCAAAACAAAGCTAACTTTTACAGGTCCACGTCGTTTGCTGTTGTAGTTAGATCTCTACGCCATCTAATAGATTACTGGAGTTAGATGGGAACTGGAATCAATGTCATCCTACAACCGTTTCGTGAGATCACGGACAGTGTAGGCGAAAGCATCAGGTTAAATACTACAAACCCAGTCCAGTCCCCATCTAACTCCATGTTAAAAGCAATGGGATTCCCGTCTTTTTCTAAACAAAAAACGGTGTTCTGATTTAAACGCTTGTAGCGAAAAAACTATTGATCGGAGCTCAAATCTGTTGACGAATGCTCGAAAGAGCATGTCTTGGACTACAATTTCGTGCAGATTGCACATTTCTAGCTGCCATAGATCTCGAGTTACAGATCATTGAAGTTACGTAACTTTTTTCAGTTTTTTGCTCATTTCTCAAAAAGTTACACAGATATGGAAAAAATACAACCAGATTCAGAATCAGCAGCTCAAGATACATCAGAATACGTTCAGAACAAATGAACTTTAAGAAATTTTTGTGACGTCACAAATTCGACCAATGGCGAGCTTCCAGAGTTTTGACCGGAAGTGAACCATTTTCGCAAACTTTGAAGCACTCGTGACCTACTAGCTGCATGTCAAATTTCAGAATGATTGGTTTAGTGGTTCTGGAGAAGAAGATTTTTAAAAGTTTTACACAAAATCCAATATGGCGGCCGAATCACGTGACATAGCAAAAAAGTGGAGAATTTGTCCCGAGATATTCACCGCCAGAATATGTGTGCAAAATTTGGAATCTCTATGTTGAACAGTGTAAAAGTTTCCTTGCTAACAAAGTCGGTGAAAAAAAAAAATAATAATAACTAGAATGGATCTGCGAATAGCAGATCCTAGGCCGGGATCCCGGATCGGATCGATGACGTTTTCCTTAACCAATAATACACGGCTCTTGTAACAGCAGGTTTATGTAAATGTGCCGAATTTGGTAAACCTGCCTTAGGAATTCTTTGAAAACGTGCATGTCCTGTGTTTGTTGACACAGATCAAAGAGTTTTAGCACACATAGACTACATGTGTAACGCTTTGCACTCAGTGATTTTCAGCTTTACAGTTGTAACGGTTATCTCTCACCAGACCTCCAAATATGGTGAAAAATTGCGCTTATTTCGCTATTTGATGGCAATATGCGGAAAAACTGTACGTCGCCATCAAGAAATATTTCCAAATTGATGGTCAGGACGTCAAACTACTTCCGGTGACATGCTTACAATGTTCGTGTGTTCATCTTAGTCGCAAATGCATTTAAAATGCATCATATAACATGGGAACGTAAAAGTGCCAAACATAGCCAATCGGCCTTTGGACAATTTTTCAAGACCTCCAACTCCCACATTTATTATGACAGTTCAACGATTTTCCGCACGCCTACTGCACCCATATAGCCCTTTGCACACAGTCTTTTTCAGCTCCACAGCTGCAGCAGTTTTGTGTCACGTGACCTCCAAACACGGGCGAAAATTACACTTTTTCGCACTTTCATAGCAATTGGCGACAAAACCGTGCGTCGAAGAAAAAAAAATACTACACTCGTAATCAGAACATCGAACTACGCCTAGCAGCCAACTTAAAACGTTAAAGTTGACAACATTTTCATCGCTGTCCAAATTGGCTAAGCTGGGATCGAACTCTGATATGACTGACAGGCGTCAGTCATGTCAGTTGTAGATAGATGTTGCTGTTGTAGATAGATCTCTACGCCATCTCATAGAGTACTGGAGTTAGATGGGAACTGGATTCAATGTCATCCTACAACCGTTTGGGGAGATCACGGACAGTGTAACCGAAAGCATCAGGTCAAATACTATAAACCCAGTCCAGTCCCCATCTAACTCCATGTTAAAGCAATAGGATTCCCATCTTTTTATAAGCGAAAAACGGTGTTGTCATTTAAACGCTTCTAGCGAGAAAACTATTTATCGGAGCTCAAATCCATTGACGAATGATCGAAAGAGCATGTCTTGAGCTACAATTTCGTGCAGGTTGCACATTTCTAGCTGTCATTGTTCTCGATTAAAACGCCATTGAAATTACGTAACTTTTTGAGTTTTTTGCTGATATCTCAAAAAGTTACACAGATATGCAAAAAATATAACCAGATTCGGAATCAGCAGATCAAGATACATCAGAATGCGTTAAGAACAATTGAACTTTGAGAACTTTTTGTGACGTCATAATTTCGACCAATAGCGAGCTTCCAGAGTTTTGACCGGAAGTGAACCATTTTCGCAAACTTTTAAGAACCCGTCACCTACTAGCTGCATGTCAAATTTGAAATCGATCGGTTCAGTGGTTCTGGAGAAGAAGATTTTTAAAAGTTTTACACAAAATCCAATATGGCGGCCGAACCACGTGACATGAAAAAAAAATTGAGAACTTATCCCTGGACAATCTCCGCCAAAATTTGTGTGCAAAATTTCAAACCTCTATGTTGAACAGTAAAAAAGTTTCCTTGCTAACAAAGTCGGTGAAAAAAAAATAATAATAATAATAAGAAAAAACAGAACGATTACAATAGGGATCCCGTTCCGGAAGAACGGGATCCCTAATAATAAGAAAAAACAGAACAATAACAATAGGGATCCCGTTCGGGAAGAACGGGATCCCTAATAAGAAAAAACAGAACGATTACAATAGGGATCCCGTTCGGGAGAACGGGATCCCTAATAATAACTAGAATGGATCTGCGAATAGCAGATCCTAGGCCGGGATCCCGGATCGGATCGATGACGTTTTCCCCTTCATGTTCTGTGTTCGAAGGACACATGTTCCATATACACGGCTTTCAAAGTTTCCATGCGACCTTACAGCTTTCGCCATTGAGGCAGTCGGCCGGTCATTTGCATTCCCTCGAATAGATCGGCGACCTTAATGATGCTACGCTATGCCGAGTGAAAAACGGTCGTTCCTTGGCAGACTTAGCCCGCTAATTGTAAGAAATAAGGCAAAAACACGACCAGTGTAACAGCAAGTTTGTACATTCACATCTCAATCCACGACATGCCATGCACAGACTAACTGCTCCACTCATAGCTCGGCCATCGTTGGAAAGTCAGCACTTGGACCAGTTCACATATCCATATTTGTTAATCACCCTGGATTGTTTAACGTATAGTAAAGAGCACGAGGTCTGCGCAAAACAAAGCTAACTTTTACAGGTCCATGTCGTTTGCTGTTGTAGTTAGATCTCTACGCCTTCTAATAGAGTACTGGAGTTAGATGGGAACTGGAATCAATGTCATCCTACAACCGTTTCGGGAGATCACGGACAGTGTAGCCGAAAGCATCAGGTCAAATACTACAAACCCAGTTTTGTCCCCATCTAACTCCATGTTAAAGCAATAGGATTACCACCTTTTTCTAAACAAAAAAACGGTGTTGTCATTTAAACGCTTGTAGCGAAAAAACTCTTGCTCGGAGCTCAAATCCGTTGACGAATGCTCGAAAGAGCATGTCTTGGGCTACAATTTCGTGCAGGTTGCACATTTCTAGCTCCAACAGATCTCGAGTTACAGGTAATTGAAGTTACGTAACTTTTTTGACTTTTTTGCTAATATCTCAAAAAGTTACACAGATATGGAAAAAATACAACCAGATTCAGAATCAGCAGCTCAAGATACACCAGAATACGTTCAGAACATTTGAACTTTAAGAACTTTTTGTGACGTCATAAATTCGACCAATGGCGAACTTCCAGAATTTTGACCGGAAGTGAACCATTTTCGCAAACTTGAAAGAACTCGTAACTTACTAGCAGCATGTCAAGTTTAAAACTGATCGGTTCAGTGGTTCTGGAGAAGAAGATTTTAAAAGTTTTACACAAAATCCAATATGGCGGACGAACCACGTGACATAACAAAAAAGTGGAGAATTTGTCCCGAGATATTCACCGCCACAATATTTGTGCAAAATTTCAGACCTGTATGTTGAACGGTAAAAAAGTTTCCATGCGAACAAAGTCGGTGAAAAAAAAATAATAATAATAATAATAACTAGAATGGATCTGCGAACAGCAGATCCTAGGCCGGGATCCCGGATCGGATCGATGACGTTTTCCCCTTCATGTTCTGTGTTCGAAGGACACATGTTCCATATACACGGCTTTCAAAGTTTCCATGCGACCTTACACCTTTCGCCATTGAGGCAGTCGGCCGGTCATTTGCATTCCCTCGAATAGATCGGCGACCTTAATGATGCTACGCTATGCCCAGTGAAAAACGGTCGTTCCTTGGCAGACTTAGCCCGCTAATTGTAAGAAATAAGGCAAAAACACGACCAGTGTAACAGCAAGTTTGTACATTCACATCTCAATCCACGACATGCCATGCACAGACTAACTGCTCCACTGATAGCTCGGCCATCGTTAGAAAGTCAGCACTTGGACCAGTTCACATATCCATATTTGTTAATCACCCTGGATTGTTTAACGTATAGTAAAGAGCACGAGGTCTGCGCAAAACAAAGCTAACTTTTACAGGTCCATGTCGTTTGCTGTTGTAGTTAGATCTCTACGCCTTCTAATAGAGTACTGGAGTTAGATGGGAACTGGAATCAATGTCATCCTACAACCGTTTCGGGAGATCACGGACAGTGTAGCCGAAAGCATCAGGTCAAATACTACAAACCCAGTTTTGTCCCCATCTAACTCCATGTTAAAGCAATAGGATTAGCACCTTTTTCTAAACAAAAAACGGTGTTGACATTTAAACGCTTGTAGCGAAAAAACTCTTGCTCGGAGCTCAAATCCGTTGACGAATGATCGAAAGAGCATGTCTTTGGCTACAATTTCGTGCAGGTTGCACATTTCTAACTCCCACAGATCTCGAGTTACAGGTCATTGAACTTACGTAACTTTTTTGAGTTTTTTGCTAATATCTCAGAAAGTTACACAGATATGCAAAAAATACAACCAGATTCAGAATCAGCAGCTCAAGATACACCAGAATACGTTCAGAACATTTGAACTTTAAGAACTTTTTGTGACGTCATAAATTCGACCAATGGCGAACTTCCAGAATTTTGACCGGAAGTGAACCATTTTCGCAAACTTTAAAGAACTCGTAACTTACTAGCAGCATGTCAAGTTTGAAACTGATCGGTTCAGTGGTTCTGGAGAAGAAGATTTTTTAAAGATTTTACACAAAATCCAATATGGCGGACGAACCACGTGACATAACAAAAAAGTGGAGGAATTTGTCCCGAGATATTCACCGCCAAAATATGTGTGCAAAATTTGGGACCTGTATGTTGAACGGTGAAAAAGTTTCCTTGCTAACAAACTCTGTGAAAAAAAAATAATAATATAAGAAAAAAACAGAACGATTACAATAGGGATCCCGTTCGGGAGAACGGGATCCCTAATAAAATAATAATAACTAGAATGGATCTGCGAATAGCAGATCCTAGGCCGGGATCCCGGATCTGATCGATGACGTTTTCCCCTTCATGTTCTGTGTTCGAAGGACACATGTTCCACATACACGGCTTTCAAAGTTTCCATGCGATCTTACACCGTTTGTCACTGAGGCAGTCGGCCGGTCATTAGCATTTCAGCGAATAGATCGGCGACCTTAATGATGCTACGCTATGCCCAGTGAAAAACGGTCTTTCCTTGGCACACTTAGCCCGCTTTTTGTAAGAAATAACGCAAAAAACATACCCAGTGTAACAGCAAGTTTGTACATTCACATCTCAATCCACGACCTGCCATGCACAGACTCACTGCTCTACTGATTGCTCGGCCATCGTTAGAAAGTCAGCACTTGGACCACGGCACGTGTCCATATCTATCAATCACCCTGGCCTGTTTAACGTATTGTAAAGAGGACGAGGTCAGCGCAAAACAAAGCTAACTTTTACAGGTCCACGTCGTTTGCTGTTGAAGTTAGATCTCTACGCCATCTAATAGAGTACTGGAGTTAGATGGAACTGGAATCAATGTCATCCTACAACCGTTTCGGGAGATCACGGACAGTGTGGCCGAAAGCATCAGGTCAAATACTACAAACCCAGACAGTCCCCATCTAACTCTATGTTAAAGCAATGGGATTCTCATCTTTTTCTAAACAAAAAACGGTGTTGTGATTGAAACGCTTCTAGCGAAAAAACTATTGATCGGAGCTCAAATCCGTTGACGAATGATCGAAAGAGCATGTCTTGGGCTACAATTTCGTGCAGGTTGCACGTTCCTAGCTGTCATAGTTCTCGAGTTACAGGTCATTGAAATTACGAACTTTTTTGAGTTTTTCTGCATATATCTCAAAAAGTTACACAGATATACAAAAAAATACATGCAGATTCAGAATCAGCAAGCCAAGATACACCAGAATACGTTCAGAACAATTGAACTTTAAGAACTTTTTGTGACGTCACAATTTCGACCAATGGCGAGCTTCTAGAGTTTTGACCGGAAGTGAACTATTTTTCTCAAACTTTGAAGAACTCGTAACTTACTAGCTGCATGATAAATTTGAAACTGATCGGTTCAGTGGTTTCTTGAGAAGAAGATTTTTAAAAGTTTTACACAAAAATCCAATATGGCGGCTGAACCACGTGACATAAGAAAAAAACAAAAAATATACCCCTGGAAAAGCTCCGCCAGATTATGTGTACAAAATTTGAGACCTCTATGTTGAACAGTGTTAAAGTTCTGCTGCTAACAAAGTCGGTGAAAAAAAAATAATAATAATAATAAGAAAAAACCGAACAATAACAATAGGGATCCCGTTCGGGAAGAACGGGATCCCTAATAAGAAACTAGAATGGATCTGCGAATAGCAGATCCTAGGCCGGGATCCCGGATCGGATCGATGACGTTTTCCCCTTAATGATCTGTGTTCGAAGGACACAAGTTCCACATACACCGCTTTCAAAGTTTTCATGCGACATTACGCCGTTTGTCACTGAGGCAGTCGGCCGGTCATTTGCATTTCTTCGAATAGATCGGCGACCTTGATGATGCTACGCTATGCCCAGTGAAAAACGGTCGTTCCTTGGCAGACTTAGCCCGCTATTTGTAAGAAATAACGCAAAAACACGACCAGTGTAACACGAAGTTGGTACAGACTCACAGCTCCACTGATAGCTCGGCCATCGTTAGAAAGCCAGCACTTGGACCAAGGCATATGTCCATATCTGTCAATCACCCTGGCCTGTATAAGAGAACGAGGCCTGCGCAAAACAAAGCTAACTTTTACAGGTCCACGTCGTTTTCAGTTGTAGTTAGATCTCTACGCAATCTAATGGAGTACTGGAGTTAGATGGGAACTGGAATCAATGTCATCCTACAACCGTTTCGGGAGATCACGGACAGTGTAGCCGAAAGCATCAGGTCCAATACTACAAACCCAGTCCAGTCCCCATCTAACTCCATGTTAAATCAATAGGATTCCCATCTTTTTCTGAACAAAAAACGGTGTTGTCATTAAAACGCTTGTAGCGAAAAAACTATTGATCGGAGCTGAAATCCGTTGACGAATGCTCGAAAGAGCATGTCTTGGGCTACAATTTCGTGCAGGTTGCACATTTCTAGCTCCCACAGATCTCGAGTTACAGGTCATTGAACTTACGTAACTTTTTTGAGTTTTTTGCTAATATCTCAAAAAGTTACACAGATATGCAAAAAATACAACCAGATTCGGAATCAGCAGCTCAAGATACACCAGAATACGTTGAGAACATTTGAACTTTGAGAACTTTTTGTGACGTCATAAATTCGACCAATGGCGAACTTTGAGAATTTTGAACGGAAGTGAACCATTTTCGCAAACTTTAAAGAACTCGTAACTTACTAGCAGCATGTCAAATTTGAAACCGATCGGTTTAGTGGTTCTGGAGAAGAAGATTTTTAAAGATTTTACACAAAATCCAATATGGCGGCCGAACCACGTGACATAGCAAAAAAGTGGAGAATTTGTCCCGAGGTATACACCGCCAGAATATGTGTGCAAAATTTCAGACCTGTATGTTAAACAGTAAAAAAGTTTCCATGCGAACAAAGTCGGTGAAAAAAAAATAATAATAATAATAATAATAACTAGAATGGATCTGCGAATAGCAGATCCTAGGCCGGGATCCCGGATCGGATCGATGACGTTTTCCCCTTCATATTCTGTGTTCGAAGGAGACATGTTCCACATACACGGCTTTCAAAGATTCCATGCGACCTTACACCGTTTGTCATTGAGGCAGTCGGCCGGTCATTTGCATTTCCTCGAATAGATCGGCGACCTTAATGATGCTACGCTATGCCCAGTAAAAAACGGTCGTTCCTTGGCAGACTTAGACCGCTATTTGTAAGACATAACGCAAAAACACGACCAGTGTAACAGCATGTTTGTACATTCACATCTCAATCCACGACATGCCATGCACAGACTCACTGCTCCACTGATAGCTAGGCCATCGTTAGAAAGTCAGCACTTGGACCATGTTCATATCTGCCAATCACCCTGGCCTGTTTAACGTATAGTAAAGAGGACGAGGTCTGCGCAAACCAAAACTATCTTTTACAGGTCCATGTCGTTTTCAGTTGTAGTTAGATCTCTACGCAATCTAATGGAGTACTGGAGGTAGATGGGAAATGGAATCAATGTCATCGTACAACGGTTTCGGGAGATCACGGACAGTGTAGCCGAAAGCATCAGGTCAAATACTACAAACCCAGTCCAGTCCCCATCTAACTCCATGTTAAAGCAATAGGATTCCCGTCTTTTTCTACACAAAAAACGGTGTTGTCATTTAAACGCTTTTAGGAAAAAAACTATTGATCGGAGCTCAAATCTGTTGACGAGTGCTCGAAAGAGCATGTCTTGGGCTACAATTTCGTGCAGATTGCTTATTTCTACCTTTCATAGTTCTCGAGTTACAGGTCATTGAAATTACGTCACTTTTTTGAGTTTTTTGCTCATATCTCAAAAAGTTACACAGATATGCAAAAAATACAAGCAGATTCAGAATCAGCAGTTCAAGATACATCAGAATTCGTTCAGAACAATTGAACTTTGAGAACTTTTTGTGACGTTACAAATTCGACCAATGGCGAGCTTCCAGAATTTTGACCGGAAGTGAACCATTTTCGCAAACTTTAAAGAACTCGTGACCTACTAGCTGCATGTCAAATTTGAAAACGATCGGTTCAGTGGTTCTTGAGAAGAAGATTTTTAAAGATTTTACACAAAATCCAATATGGCGGCCGAACCACGTGACATGAAAAAAAAATGGAGAATTTATCCCTGGAAAATCTCCGCCAGAATATGTGTGCAAAATTTCAGACCTCTATGTTGAACAGTAAAAAAGTTTCCTTGCTAACAAAGTCGGTGAAAAAATAATAATAATAATAATAATAACTAGAATGGATCTGCGAATAGCAGATCCTAGGCCGGGATCCCGGATCGGATCGATGACGTTTTCCCCTTCATGTTCTGTGTTCAAAGGACACATGTTCCACATACACGGCTTTCAAAGTTTCCATGCGACCTTACACCGTTTGTCATTGAGGCAGTCGGCCGGTCATTTGCATTCCCTCGAATAGATCGGCGACCTTAATGATGCTACGCTATGCCCAGTGAAAAACGGTCGTCCCTTGGCAGACTTACCCCGCTATTTGTAAGAAATAAGGCAAAAACACGACCAGTGTAACAGCAAGTTTGTACATTCACATCTCAATCTACGACCTGCCGTGCACAGACTCACAGCTCCACTGATAGCTCGGCCACCGTTGGAAAGTCAGCAGTTATACCAGGGCACATGTCCATGTCTGTCAATCACCCTGGTCTGTTTAACGTATAGTAAAGAGGACGAGGTCTGCGCAAAACAAAGCTAACTTTTACAGGTCCACTTCGTTTGCTGTTGTAGTTAGATCTCTACGCCATCTAATAGAATACTGGAGTTAGATGTGAAATGGAATCAATGTCATCGTACAACCGTTTCGGGAGATCACGGACAGTGTAGCCGAAAGCATTAGGTCAAATACTACAAACCCAGACCAATCTCCATTTAACTCCATGTTAAAGCAATGGCATTCCCGTCTTTTTCTAAACAAAAAACGGTGTTGTGATTTAAACGCTTGTAGCGGAAAAACTATTGATCGGAGCTCAAATCCATTGACGAATGCTCAAAAGAGCATGTCTTGGGCTACAATTTCGTGCAGGTTACACATTTCTAGCTTCCATAGATCTCGAGTTACAGGTCATTGAAGTTACGTCACTTTTTTGAGTTTTTTGCTAATATCTCAAAAAGTTACATAGATATGTAAAAAATGCATACATATTCGGAATTAGCAGCTCAAGATACATCAGAATTCGTTCAGAACAATTGAACTTTGAGAACTTTTTGTGACGTCATAAATTCGACCAATGGCGAGCTTCCAGAGTTTTGACCGGAAGTAAACCATTTTCGCAAACTTTAAAGAACTCGTGACTTACTAGCTGTATGTCAAATTTGAGAACGATCGGTTCAGTGGTTCTGGAGAAGAAGATTTTTAAAGATTTTACACAAAATCCAATATGGCGGCCGAACCACGTGACTTAAGAAAAAAACAAAAAATATACCCCTGGAAAATCACCGCCAGATTTTGTGTACAAAATTTGAGACCTCTATGTTGAACGGTGTTTGAGTTCTGCTGCTCACAAAGTCGGTGAAAAAAAAATAATAATAATAATAATAATAACTAGAATGGATCTGCGAATAGCAGATCCTAGGCCGGGATCCCGGATCGGATCGATGACGTTTTCCCCTTCATCTTCTGTGTTCGAAGGACACATGTTCCACATACACGGCTTGTAAAGTTTCCATGCGACCTTACACCGTTTGTCACTGAGGCAGTCGGCCGGTCATTTCCATTCCCTCGAATAGATCAGCGACCTTGATGATGCTACACTATGCCCAGTGAAAAACGGTCGTTCTTTGGCAGACTTAGCCCGCTATTTGTAAGAAATAAGGCAAAAACACGACCAGTGTAACAGCAAATTTGCACATTCACATCTCAATTCACGACCTGCCATGCACAGACTCACTGCTCCACTGATAGCTCGGCCATCGTTAGAAAGTCAGCACTTGGGCCACGGCACATGTCCATATCTGTCAATCACCCTGGCCTGTTTAACGTATAGTAAAGAGGACGATGTCTAC
The DNA here is from genome assembly GCF_032854445.1 of Liolophura sinensis. Taxonomy (NCBI): domain Eukaryota; kingdom Metazoa; phylum Mollusca; class Polyplacophora; order Chitonida; family Chitonidae; genus Liolophura; species Liolophura sinensis. The sequence goes on from NC_088307.1 coordinate 3,983,576, forward strand.
GCAAAACAAAGCTAACTTTTACAGGTCCACGTCGTTTGCTGTTGTAGTTAGATCTCTACGCCATCTAATAGAGTACTGGAGTTAGATGGGAACTGGAATCAATGTCATTGTACAACCGTTTCGGGAGATCACGGACAGTGTAGCCAAAAGCATCAGGTCAAATACTATAAACCCAGTCAAGTCCCCATCTAACTCCATGTTAAAGCAATAGGATTCCCACCTTTTTCTAAACAAAAAACGGTGTTGTCATTTAAACGCTTCTAGCGAAAAAACTGTTGATCGGAGCTGAAATCCGTTGACAAATGCTCGAAAGAGCATGTCTTGTTCTACAATTTCGTGCAGGTTGCACATTTCTAGCTTCAATAGTTCTCGAGTTACAGGTGATTGAACTTACGTAAGATTTTTGAGTTTTTTGCTTATATCTGAAAAAGTTACACAGATATGGAAAAAATACAACCAGATTCGGAATCAGCAGCTCAAGATACATCAGAATACGTTCAGAACATTTGAACTTTGAGAAATTTTTGTGACGTCACAAATTCGACCAATGGCGAGCTTCCAGAATTTTGACCGGAAGTGAACCATTTTCGCAAACTTTAAAGAACTCGTAACCTACTAGCTGCATGTCAAATTTGAAAACGATCGGTTCAGTGGTTCTGGAGAAGAAGATTTTTAAAGATTTTATACTAAATCCAATATGGCGGCCGAACCACGTGACATAAGAAAAAAACAAAAAATATACCCCTGGAAAATCTCCGCCAGATTTTGTGTACAAAATTTGAGACTTCTATGGTGAACGGTGTTAAAGTTCTGCTGCTCACAAAGTCGGTGAAAAAAAAAAAATAATAATAATAATAATAATAACTAGAATGGATCTGCGAATAGCAGATCCTAGGGCGGGATCCCGGATCGGATCGATGACGTTTTCCCCAACCAATAATACACAGCTCTTGTAACAGCAGGTTTATGTAAATGTGCCGAATGTGGTAAACCTGCCTTAGGAATTCTTTGAAAACGTGCATGTCCTGTGTTTGTTGACACAGATCAAAGAGTTTTAGCACACATAGACTACATGTGTAACGCTTTGCACTCAGTGATTTTCAGCTTTATAGTTTTAACGGTTATCTCTCACCAGACCTCCAAATATGGTGAAAAATTGCGCTTATTTCGCTATTTGATGGCAATATGCGGAAAAACTGTACGTCGCCATCAAGAAATATTTCCAAATTGATGATTAGGACGTCAAACTACTTCCGGTGACATGCTTACAATGTTCGTGTGTTCATCTTAGTCGCAAATGCATTTAAAATGCATCATATAACATGGGAACGTCAAAGTGCCAAACATAGCCAATCGGCCTTTGGACAATTTTTCAAGACCTCCAACTCCCACATTTATTATGACAGTTCAACGATTTTCCGCACGCCTACTGCACCCATATAGCAATTTGCACTCAGTCATTTTCAGCTCCACAGCTGCAGCAGTTTTGTGTCACGTGACCTCCAAACACGGGCGAAAATTACACTTTTTCGCATTTTCATAGCAATTGGCGACAAAACCGTGCGTCGAAGAAAAAAAAAATACTACACTCGTGATCAGAACATCGAACTACGCCTAGCAGCCAACTTAAAACGTTAAAGTTGACAACATTTTCATCGCCGTCCAAATTGGCTAAGCTGGGATCGAACTCTGATATGACTGACAGGCGTCAGTCATGTCAGTTGTAGATAGATGTTGCTGTTGTAGATAGATCTCTACGCCTTCTAATAGAGTACTGGAGTTAGATGGGAACTGGATTCAATGTCATCCTACAACCGTTTCGGGAGATCACGGACAGTGTAACCGAAAGCATCAGGTCAAATACCATAAACCCAGTCCAGTTCCCATCTAACTCCATGTTAAAGCAATGGGATTCCCATCTTTTTATAAGCGAAAAACGGTGTTGTGATTTAAACGCTTCTAGCGAGAAAACTATTTATCGGAGCTCAAATCCATTGACGAATGATCGAAAGAGCATGTCTTGGGCTACAATTTCGTGCAGGTTGCACATTTCTAGCTTCTATTGTTCTCGATTAAAACGCCATTGAAATTACGTAACTTTTTTGAGTTTTTTGCTGATATCTCAAAAAGTTACACAGATATGCAAAAAAATTAACCAGATTCGGAATCTGCAGATCAAGATACAACAGAATGCGTTAAGAACTTTTGAACTTTAGGAACTTTTTGTGACGTCACAAATTCGACCAATAGCGAGCTTCCAGAGTTTTGACCGGAAGTGAACGATTTTCGCAAACTTTAAAGAACTCGTAACCTACTAGCTGCATGTTAAATTTAAAATCGATCGGTTCAGTGGTTCTGGAGAAGAAGATTTTTAAAAGTTTTACACAAAATCCAATATGGCGGCCGAACCACGTGACATGAAAAAAAAATTGAGAATTTATCCCTGGAAAATCTCCGCCAGAATTTGTGTGCAAAATTTGAGACCTCTATATTGAACAGTAAAAAAGTTTCCTTGCTAACAAAGTCGGTGAAAAAAAAATAATAATAATAATAAGAAACTAGAATGGATCTGCGAATAGCAGATCCTAGGCCGGGATCCCGGATCTGATCGATGACGTTTTCCCCTTCATGATCTGTGTTCGAAGGACCCATGTTCCACATACACGGCTTTCAAAGTTTCTAAGCGACCTTACACCGTTTGTCACTGAGGCAGTCGGCCGGTCATTTGCAATCCCTCGAATAGATCGGCGACCTTGATGATACTACGCTATGCCCAGTGAAAAACGGTCGTTCCTTGGCAGACTTAGCCCATTAATTGTAAGAAAAAATGCAAAAACACGACAAGTGCAACACAAAGTTTGTACAGACTCACAGCTCCACTGATAGCTTGGCCATCGTTAGAAAGTCAGCACTTGGACCACGGCACATGTCCATATCTGTCAATCACCCTGAACTGTTTAACGTATAGTAAAGAGCACGAGGTCTGCGCAAAACAAAGCTAACTTTTACAGGTCCATGTCATTTGCTGTTGTAGTTAGATCTCTACGCCTTCTAATAGAGTACTGGAGTTAGATGGGAACTGGAATCAATGTCATCCTACAACCGTTTCGGGAAATCACGGACAGTGTAGCCGAAAGCATCAGGTCAAATACTACAAACCCAGTCCAGTCCCCATCTAACTCCATGTTAAAGCAATGGGATTTCCACATTTTTCCAAACAAAAAACGGTGTTGTCATTTAAACGCTTGTAGCTAAAAATCTATCGATCGCAGCTCAAATCCATTGACGAATGCTCGAAAGAGCATGTCTTGGGCTACAATTTCGTGCAGGTTGCACATTTCTAGCTGTCATAGTTATCGAGTTACAGGTCATTCAAGTTACGTAACTTTTTTGAGTTTTTTGCTAATATCTCAAAAAGTTACACAGATATGCAAAAAATACAAGCAGATTCAGAATTAGCAGCTCAAGATACATCAGAATACGTTCAGAACAATTGAACTTTGAAATTTTTTTGTGACGTCACAAATTCGACCAATAGCGAACTTCCAGAGTTTTGACCGGAAGTGAACCATTTTCGCAAACTTTAAAGAACTCGTGACTTACTAGCTGCATGTCAAATTTGAAAACTATCGGTTCAGTGGTTCTGGAGAAGAAGATTTTTAAAGATTTTACACAAAATCCAATATGGCGGCCGAACCACGTGACATAGCAAAAAAGTGGAGAATTTGTCCCGAGATATTGACCGCCAGAATATGTGTGCGAAATTTCGAACCTGTATGTTGAACAGTGAAAAAGTTTCCTTGCTAACAAAGTCGGTGAAAAAAAAATAATAATAATAATAATAATAATAATAATAATAATAAGAAAAAACAGAACGATTACAATAGGGATCCCGTTCGGGAGAACGGGATCCCTAAAAACAGAACGATTACAATAGGGATCCCGTTCCGGAAGAACGGGATCCCTAATAATAAGAAAAAACAGAACGAAAACAATAGGGATCCCGTTCGGGAGAACGGGATCCCTAATAACTAGAATGGATCTGCGAATAGCAGATCCTAGGCCGGGATCCCGGATCGGATCGATGACGTTTTCCCCTTCATGATCTATGTTCAAAGGACACATGTTCCACAAACACGGCTTTCAAAGTTACCTTGCGACCTTACACCGTTTGTCACTGATGCAGTCGGCCGGTCATTTGCATTCCCTCGAATAGATCGGCGACCTTAATGATGCTACGATATGCCCAGTGAAAAACGGTCGTTCCTTGGCAGGCTTAGCCCGCTAATTGTAAGAAATAACACAAAAACACGACCAGTGTAACAGCAGGTTTGTACATTGACATCTCAATCCACGACCTGCCATGCACAGACTCACTGCTCCAGTGATAGCTCGACGATCGTTGGAAAGTCAGCACTTGGAGCAGGGCACATGTCCATATCTGTTAATCACCCTGCACTGTTTAACGTATAGTAAAGAGGACGAGGTCTGCGCAAAACAAAGCTAACTTTTATAGGTCCACGTTGTTTGCTGTTGTAGTTAGATCTCTTCGCCATCTAATAGAGTACTGGAGTTAGATGGGAACTGGAATCAATGTCATCCCACAACCGTTTCGGGAGATCACGGACAGTGTAGCCGAAAGCATCAGGTCAAATACAAACCCAGACCAGTCCCCATCTAACTCCATGTTAAAGCAATGGGATTCCCATCTTTTTCTAAACGAAAAACGCTTTGGAGATTTAAACGCTTCTAGCGAAAAAACTATTGATCGGAGCTCAAATCCGTTGACGACTGCTCGAAAGAGCATGTCTTGGGCTACAATTTCGTGCAGGTTGCACGTTTCTAGCTGTCATAGTTCTCGAGTTACAGGTCATTGAACTTACGTAACTTTTTTGAGTTTTTGGCTTTTATCTCAACAAGTTACACAGATATCCAAAAAATACATGCAGATTCAGAATCAGCAGCTCAAGATACATCAGAATACGTTGAGAACAATTGAACTTTGAGAACTTTTTGTGACGTCACAAATTCGACCAATGGCGAACTTCCAGAATTTTGACCGGAAGTGAACCATTTTCGCAAACTTTATAGAACTCGTAACCTACTAGCTGCATGTTAAATTTGAAATCGATCGGTTCAGTGGTTCTGGAGAAGAAGATTTTGAAAAGTTTTACACAAAATCCAATATGGCGGCCGAACCACGTGACATAGCAAAAAAGTGGAGAATTTGTCCCGAGATATTCACCGCCAGAATATGTGTACAAAATTTGAGACCTGTATGTTGAACAGTAAAAAAGTTTCCATGCGAACAAAGTCGGTGAAAAAAAAATAATAATAATAATAATAAGAAAAAACAGAACGATTACAATAGGGATCCCGTTCGGGAGAACGGGATCCCTAATAATAAGAAAAAACAGAACGATTACAATAGGGATCCCGTTCGGGAGAACGGGATCCCTAATAATAAGAAAAAACAGAACGATTACAATAGGGATCCCGTTCGGGAGAACGGGATCCCTAACTAGAATGGATCTGCGAATAGCAGATCCTAGGCCGGGATCCCGGATCGGATCGATGACGTTTTCCCCTTCGTGATCTGTGTTCGAAGGACCCATGTTCCACATACACGGCTTTCAAAGTTTCTATGCGACCTTACACCGTTTGTCACTGAGGCAGTCGGCCGGTCATTTCCAATCCCTCGAATAGATCGGCGACCTTGATGATGCTACGCTATGCCCAGTGAAAAACGGTCGTTCCTTGGCAGACTTAGCCCATTAATTGTAAGAAATAATGCAAAAACACGACTAGTGCAACACAAAGTTTGTACAGACTCACAGCTCCACTGATAGCTTGGCCAGCGTTAGAAAGTCAGCACTTGGACCACGGCACATGTCCATATCTGTCAATCACCCTGAACTGTTTAACGTATAGTAAAGAGCACGAGGTCTGCGCAAAACAAAGCTAACTTTTACAGGTCCATGTCATTTGCTGTTGTAGTTAGATCTCTACGCCTTCTAATAGAGTACTGGAGATAGATGGGAACTGGAATCAATGTCATCCTACAACCGTTTCGGGAAATCACGGACAGTGTAGCCGAAAGCATCAGGTCAAATACTACAAACCCAGTCCAGTCCCCATCTAACTCCATGTTAAAGCAATGGGATTCCCACCTTTTTCTAAACAAAAAACGGTGTTGTCATTTAAACGCTTGTAGCGAAAAATCTATCGATCGCAGCTCAAATCCATTGACGAGTGCTCGAAAGAGCATGTCTTGGGCTACAATTTCGTGCAGGTTGCACATTTCTAACTGTCATAGTTCTCGAGTTACAGGTCATTCAAATTACGTAACTTTTTTAGGTTTTTTGCTAATATCTCAAAAAGTTACACAGATATGCAAAAAACACAAGCAGATTCAGAATCAGCAGCTCAAGATACACCAGAATACGTTCAGAACAAATGAACTTTGGAAACTTTTTGTGACGTCACAAATTCGACCAATGGCGAACTTCCAGAATTTTGACCGGAAGTGAACCATTTTCGCAAACTTTAAAGAACTCGTGACTTACTAGCTGTATGTCAAGCCTGAAAACGATCGGTTCAGTGGTTCTTGAGAAGAAGATTTTTAAAGATTTTACACAAAATCCAATATGGCGGCCGAACCACGTGACATAGCAAAAAAGTGGAGAATTTGTCCCGAGATATTCACCGCCAGATTGTGTGTGCAAAATTTCAGACCTGTATGTTGAACGGTAAAAAAGTTTCCATGCGAACAATGTCGGTGAAAAAAAAATAATAATAATAATAATAAGAAAAAACAGAACGATTACAATAGGGATCCCGTTCGGGAGAACGGGATCCCTAAAAACAGAACGATTACAATAGGGATCCCGTTCGGAAGAACGGGATCCCTAACTAGAATGGATCTGCGAATAGCAGATCCTAGGCCGGGATCCCGGATCGGATCGATGACGTTTTCCCCTTAATGATCTGTGTTCGAAGGACACATGTTCCACATACGCCGCTTTCAAAGTTTCCATGCGACATTACACCGTTTGTCACTGAGGCAGTCGGGGGGTCATTTGCATTTCTTCGAATAGATCGGCGACCTTGATGATGCTACGCTATGCCCAGTGAAAAACGGTCATTCCTTGGCAGACTTAGCCCGCTATTTGTAAGAAATAACGCAAAAACACGACCAGTGTAACACGAAGTTTGTACAGACTCACAGCTCCACTGATAGCTCGGCCATCGTTAGAAAGTCAGCACTTGGACCAAGGCACATGTCCATATCTGTCAATCACCCTGGCCTGTTTAAGAGAACGAGGCCTGCGCAAAACAAAGCTATCTTTTACAGTTGCATTCCCTCGAATAGATCAGCGACCTTGATGATTCTACGCTATGCCCAGTGAAAAACGGTCGTCCCTTGGCAGACTTAGCCCGCTATTTGTAAGAAATAAGGCAAAAACACGACCAGTGTAACAGCAAGTTTGTACATTCACATCTCAATCTACGACCTGCCATGCACAGACTCACAGCTCCACTGATAGCTCGGCCACCGTTAGAAAGTCAGCAGTTATACCAGGGCACATGTCCATATCTGTCAATCACCCTGGTCTGTTTAACGTATAGTAAAGAGGACGAGGTCTGCGCAAAACAAAGCTAACTTTTACAGGTCCACGATGTTTGCTGTTGAAGTTAGATCTCTACGCCATCTAATAGAGTACTGGAGATAGATGGGAACTGGAATCAGTGTCACCCCACAAGCGTTACGGGAGATCACGGACAGTGTAGCCGAAAGCATCAGGTCAAATACTACAAAACCGTCCAGTCCCCATCTAACTCCATGTTAAAGCAATAGGTTTCCCGTCTTTTTCTAAACAAAAAACGGTGTTGTGATTTAAACGCTTGTAGCGAAAAACCTATCGATCGCAGCTCAAATCCATTGACGAGTGCTCGAAAGAGCATGTCTTGGGCTACAATTTCGTGCAGGTTGCACATTTCTAGCTGCCATAGTTCTCGTTTAAAAGGCAATTGAAATTACGTAACTTTTTTCAGTTTTTTGCTAATATCTCAAAAAATTACACAGATATGCAAAAAATATAACCAGATTCAGAATCAGCAGCTCAAGATACATCAGAATGCGTTAAGAACATTTGAACTTTAAGAACTTTTTGTGACGTCATAAATTCGACCAATAGCGAACCTTCAGAGTTTTGACCGGAAGTGAACCATTTTCGCAAACTTTAAAGAACTCGTGACCTACTAGCTACATGTGAAATTTAAAATCGATCGGTTCATTGGTTCTGGAGAAGAAGATTTTTAAAAGTTTTACACAAAATCCAATATGGCGGCCGAACCACGTGACATGAAAAAAAAATGGAGAATTTATCCCTGGAAAATCTCCGCCAGAATTTGTGTGCAAAATTTCAGACCTGTATGTTGAACAGTAAAAAAGTTTCCTTGCTAACAAAGTCGGTGAAAAAAAAATAATAATAATAATAAGAAACTAGAATGGATCTGCGAATAGCAGATCCTAGGCCGGGATCCCGGATCTGATCGATGACGTTTTCCCCTTCATGTTCTGTGTTCGAAGGACACATGTTCCATATACACGGCTTTCAAAGTTTCCATGCGACCTTACACCGTTTGTCACTGAGGCATTCGACCGGTCATTTGCATTCCCTCGAATAGATCGGCGACCTTGATGATTCTACGCTATGCCCAGTGAAAAACGGTCGTCCCTTGGCAGACTTAGCCCGCTATTTGTAAGAAATAAGGCAAAACCACGACCAGTGTAACAGCAAGTTTGTACATTCACATCTCAATCTACGACCTGCCATGCACAGATTCACAGCTCCACTGATAGCTCGGCCACCGTTAGAAAGTCAGCACTTATACCAGGGCACATGTCCATATCTGTCAATCACCCTGGCCTGTTTAACGTATAGTAAAGAGGACGAGGTGTGCGCAAAACAAAGGTAACTTTTACAGGTCCACGTCGTTTGCTGTTGAAGTTAGATCTCTACGCCATCTAATAGAGTACTGGAGATAGATGGGAACTGGAATCAATGTCATCCCACAACCGTTTCGGGAGATCACGGACAGTGTGGCCGAAACATCAGGTCAAATACTACAAACCCAGTCCAGTCCCCATCTAACTCCATGTTAAAGCAATGGGATTCCCATCTTTTTCTAAACAAAAAACGGTGTTGTGATTTAAACGCTTGTAGCGAAAAAACTATTGATCGGAGCTGAAATCTGTTGACGAATGCTCGAAAGAGCATGTCTTGGGCTACAATGTCGTGCAGGTTGCACATTTCTAGCTGCCATAGTTCTCGAGTTACAGGTCATTGAACTTACGTCACTTTTTTTACTTTTTTGCTTATATCTCAAAAAGTTACACAGATATGCCAAAAACACAAGCAGATTCAGAATCAGCAGCTCAAGATACACCAGAATGCGTTCAGAACAATTGAACTTTGAGAACTTTTTGTGACGTCACAAATTCGACCAATGGCGAGCTTCCAGAATTTTGACCGGAAGTGAACCATTTTCGCAAACTTTAAAGAACTCGTGACTTACTAGCTGCATGTCAACTTTCAAACCGATCGGTTCAGTGGTTCTTGAGAAGAAGATTTTTAAAGATTTTACACAAAATCCAATATGGCGGCCGAACCACGTGACATAGCAAAAAAGTTGAGAATTTGTCCCGAGGTATTTACCGCCAGAATATGTGTGCAAAATTTCAGACCTGTACGTTGAACGGTAAAAAAGTTTCCATGCGAACAAAGTCGGTGAAAAAAAAATAATAATAATAATAATAACTAGAATGGATCTGCGAATAGCAGATCCTAGGCCGGGATCCCGGATCTGATCGATGACGTTTTCCCCTTCATGTTCTGTGTTCGAAGGACACATGTTCCACATACACGGCTTTCAAAGATTCCATGCGACCTTAAACCGTTTGTCACTGAGGCAGTCGGCCGGTCATTTGCATTCCCTCGAATAGATCGGCGACCTTAATGATGCTACGCTATGCCCAGTGAAAAACGGTCGTTCCTTGTCAGAGTTAGCCCGCTAATTGTAAGAAATCAGGCAAAAACACGACCAGTGTAACAGCAAGTTTGTACATTCACATCTCAATCCACGAATGCGATGCACAGACTCACTGCTCCAGTGATAGCTCGGCCATCGTTGAAAAGTCAGCACTTGGACCAGTTCACATGTCCATATCTGTTAATCACCCTGGACTGTTTAACGTATAGTAAAGAGGGCGACGTCTTCGCAAAACAAAGTTAACTTTTACAGGTCCATGTCATTTGCTGTTGTAGTTAGATCTCTACGCCTTCTAATAGAGTATTGGAGATAGATGGGAACTGGAATCAATGTCATCCTACAACTGTTTCGGGAGATCACGGACAGTGTGGCCGAAAGCATCAGGTCAAATACTATAAACCCAGTCCAGTCCCCATCTAACTCCATGTTAAAGCAATAGGATTCCCACCTTTTTCTAAACAAAAAACGGTGTTGTGATTTAAACGCTTGTAGCGAAAAAAACTATGATCGGAGCTCAAATCCGTTGACGAATGCTCGAAAGAGCATGTCTTGGGCTACAATTTCGTGCAGGTTGCACGTTTCTAGCTGTCTTAGTTCTCGAGTTACAGGTCATTGAATTTACGTAACTTTATTGATTTTTTGGCTGATATCTCAAAAGTTACACAGATATGCAAAAAATACAACCAGATTTCGGAATCAGCAGCTCAAGATACATCAGAATACGTTCAGAACATATGAACTTTGAGAACTTTTTGTGACGTCACAAATTCGACCAATGGCGAGCTTCCAGAGTTTTGACCGGAAGTGAACCATTTTCGCAAACTTTGAAGAACTCGTGACCTACTAGTTGCATGTCAAATTTGAGAACGATCGGTTTAGTGGTTCTGGAGAGAAGATTTTTAAAGATTTTACTCAAAATCCAATATGGCGGCCGAACCACGTGACATAGCAAAAAAAAAAAAATATACCCCTAGAAAATTTCCTCTAGATTGTGTGTGCAAAATTTTAAACTTCTATGTTGAACGGTGTTGGAGTTCTGCTGCTAACAAAATCGAAAAAAAAAAATAATAATAATAATAATAATAATAACTAGAATGGATCTGCGAATAGCAGATCCTAGGCCGGGATCCCGGATCGGATCGATGACGTTTTCCCCTTCATGATCTTTGTTCGAAGGACACATGTTCCACAAACACGGCTTTCAAAGGTTACCTTGCGACCTTACACCGTTTGTCACTGAGGCAGTCGGCCGGTCATTGCATTCTTTCATATAGATCGGCGACCTTAATGATGCTACGATATGCCCAGTGAAAAACGGTCGTTCCTTGGCAGACTTAACCCGCTAATTGTAAGAAATCAGGTAAAAACAACATCGTTGGAAAGTCAGCACTTGGACCAGGGCACATGTCCATATCTGTTAATCACCCTGGACTGTTTAACGTATAGTAAAGAGGGCGAGGCTTGCGCAAAACAAAGTTAACTTTTACAGGTCCATGTCATTTGCTGTTGTAGTTAGATCTCTACGCCTTCTAATAGAGTACTGGAGATAGATGGGAACTGGAATCAATGTCATCCTACAACTGTTTCGGGAGATCACGGACAGTGTGGCCGAAAGCATCAGGTCAAATACTATAAACCCAGTCCAGTCCCCATCTAACTCCATGTTAAAGCAATTGGATTCCACCTTTTTCTAAACAAAAAACGGTGTTGTGATTTAAACGCTTGTAGCGAAAAAAATATTGATCGGAGCTGAAATCCATTGACGAATGCTCGAAAGAGCATGTCTTGGGCTACAATTTTGTGCAGTTGCACATTTCTAGCTGTCCTAGTTCTCGAGTTACATGTCATTGAAGTTACGTAACTTTATTGATTTTTTGGCTGATATCTCAAAAAGTTAAACAGATATGTAAAAAGTACAGGCAGATTCGGAATCAGCAGCTCAAGATACATCAGAATACGTTCAGAACAATTGAACTTTCAGAACTTTTTGTGACGTCACAAATTCGACCAATGGCGAGCTTCCAGAGTTTTGACCGCAAGTGAACCATTTTCGCAAACTTTGAAGAATTCGTAACCTACTAGCTGCATGTCGAGTTTGAAAACGATCGGTTCAGTGGTTCTGGAGAAGAAGATTTTTAAAGATTTTACACAAAATCCAATATGGCGTCCGAATCACGTGACATAGCGAAAAAAAAAAAATATACCCCTAGAAAATTTCCGCCAAATTATGTGTGCAAAATTTTAAACTTCTGTGTTGAACGGTGTTTGAGTTCTGCTGCTAACAAAATCGAAAAAAAAAAATAATAATAATAATAATAACTAGAATGGATCTGCGAATAGCAGATCCTAGGCCGGGATCCCGGATCGGATCGATGAAGTTTTCCCCTTCATGTTCTGTGTTCGAAGGACCCATGTTTCACATACACGGCTTTCAAAGTTTCCATGCGACCTTACACCTTTCGCCATTGAGGCAGTCGGCCGGTCATTTGCATTCCCTCGAATAGATTGGCGACCTTAATGATGCTACGCTATGCCCAGTGAAAAACGGTCGTTCCTTGGCAGACTTAGCCCGCTAATTGTAAGAAATAAGGCAAAAACAAGACCAGTGTAACAGCCAGTTTGTACATTCACATCTCAATCCACGACATGCCATGCACAGACTCACTGCTCCACTCATAGCTCGGCCATCGTTAGAAAGTCAGCACTTGGACCAGTTCACATATCCATATTTGTTAATCACCCTGGATTGTTTAACGTATAGTAAAGAGCACGAGGTCTGCGCAAAACAAAGCTAACTTTTACAGGTCCATGTCGTTTGCTGTTGTAGTTAGATCTCTACGCCATCTAATAGAGTACTGGAGTTAGATGGGAACTGGAATCAATGTCATCCTACAACCGTTTCGGGAGATCACGGACAGTGTAGCCGAAAGCATCAGGTCAAATACTACAAACCCAGTCCAGTCCCCATCTAACTCTATGTTAAAGCAATAGGATTAGCACCTTTTTCTAAACAAAAAACGGTGTTGTCATTTAAACGCTTGTAGCGAAAAAACTATTGATCGGAGCTGAAATCTGTTGACGAATGCTCGAAAGAGCATGTCTTGGGGCTACAATTTCGTGCAGGTTGCACATTTCTAGCTTCCACAGATCTCGAGTTACAGGTCATTGAAGTTACGTCACTTTTTTGAGTTTTTTGCTAAAATCTCAAAAAGTTACACAGACATGCAAAAAATACAAGCAGATTCAGAATCAGCAGCTCAAGATACACCAGAATACGTTCAGAACAAATGAACTTTGAGAACTTTTTGTGACGTCATAAATTCGACCAATGGCGAACTTCCAGAATTTTGACCGGAAGTGAACCATTTTCGCAAACTTTAAAGAACTCGTAACTTACTAGCAGCATGTCAAATTTGAAACCGATCGGTTCAGTGGTTCTGGAGAAGAAGATTTTTAAAAGTTTTACACAAAATCCAATATGGCGTCCGAACCACGTGACATGGCAAAAAAGTGGAGAATTTGTCCCGAGGTATTCACCGCCAGAATATGTGTGCAAAATTTCAGACCTGTATGTTAAACGGTAAAAAAGTTTCCATGCGAACAAAGTCGGTGAAAAAAAAATAATAATAATAATAATAACTAGAATGGATCTGCGAATAGCAGATCCTAGGCCGGGATCCCGGATCGGATCGATGACGTTTTCATCTTCACGTTCTGTGTTCGAAGGACACATGTTCCACATACACGGCTTTCAAAGATTCCATGCAACCTTACACTGTTTGTCATTAAGGCAGTCGGCTGGTCATTTGCATTCCCTCGAATAGATCGGCGACCTTGATGATGCTACGCTATGCCCAGTGAAAAACAGTCGTCCCTTGGCAGGCTTAACCCGCTATTAGTAAGAAATAATGCAAAAACACGACCAGTGTAACAGCAAGTTTGTACATTGACATCTCAATCCACGACCTGCCATGCACAGACTCACTGCTCCACTGATAGCTCGGCCATCGTTAGAAAGTCAGCACTTGGAGCAGGGCACATGTCCATATCTGTCAATCACCCTGGCCTGTTTAACGTATAGTAAAGAGGATAAGGTCAACGCAAAACAAAGCTAACTTTTACAGGTCCACGTCGTTTGCTGTTGTAGTTAGATCTCTACGCCATCTAATAGAATACTGGAGTTAGATGTGAAATGGAATCAATGTCATCCTACAACCGTTTCGGGAGATCACGGACAGTGTAGCCGAAAGCATCAGGTCAAATACTATAAACCCAGTCCAGTCCCCATCTAACTCCATGTTAAATCAATAGGATTCCAATCTTTTCTAAACAAAAATCGGTGTTGACATTTAAACGCTTCTAGCGTGAAAACTATTGATCGGAGCTCAAATCCATTGACGAATGCTCGAAAGAGCATGTCTTGGACTACAATTTCGTGCAGGCTGCACATTTCTAGCTTCCATAGTTCTCGAGTTACAGGTCATTAAAGTTACGTCACTTTTTTGAGTTTTTTGCTTATATCTCAAAAAGTTTTGCAGATACAAAAAAAATTCAAGCAGATTCAGAATGAGCAGCTGAAGATACATCAGAATACGTTGAGAACAATTGAACTTTGTGAACTTTTTGTGACGTCACAAATTCGACCAATAGCGAGCTTCCAGAATTTTGACCGGAAGTGAACCATTTCGCAAACTTTAAAGAACTCGTGACCTACTAGCTGCATGTCAATTTGAAAACGATCGGTTCAGTGGTTCTGGAGAAGAAGATTTTTAAAGATTTTACACAAAATCCAACATGGCGGCCGAACCACGTGACATAACAAAAAAGTGGAGAATTTTGTCCCGAGATATTCACCGCCAGAATATGTGTGCAAAATTTGAGACCTCTATGTTGAACGGTGAAAAAGTTTCCATGCGAACAAAGTCGGTGAAAAAAAAATAATAATAATAATAATAATAATAATAATAATAATAAGAAAAAAACAGAACGAAAACAATAGGGATCCCGTTCCGGGAGAACGGGATCCCTAATAAGAAAAAACAGAACGATTACAATAGGGATCCCGTTCGGGAGAACGGGATCCCTAATAATAATATTAATAAAGAAAAAAACAGAACAATAACAATAGGGATCCCGTTCCGGAAGAACGGGATCCCTAATAATAATAATAACTAGAATGGATCTGCGAATAGCAGATCCTAGGCCGGGATCCCGGATCTGATCGATGACGTTTTCCCCTTCATGTTCTGTGTTCGAAGGACACATGTTCCATATACACGGCTTTCAAAGTTTCCATGCGACCTTACACCGTTTGTCACTGAGGCAGTCGGCCCGGTCATATGCATTCCCTCGAATAGATCAGCGACCTTGATGATTCTACGCTATGCCCAGTGAAAAACGGTCGTCCCTTGGCAGACTTAGCCCGCTATTTGTAAGAAATAAGGCAAAAACACGACCAGTGTAACAGCAAGTTTGTACATTCACATCTCAATCTACGACCTGCCATGCACAGATTCACAGCTCCACTGATAGCTCGGCCACCGTTAGAAAGTCAGCACTTATACCAGGGCACATGTCCATATCTGTCAATCACCCTGGCCTGTTTAACGTATAGTAAAGAGGACGAGGTGTGCGCAAAACAAAGCTAACTTTTACAGGTCCACGTCGTTTGCTGTTGAAGTTAGATCTCTACGCCATCTAATAGAGTACTGGAGATAGATGGGAACTGGAATCAATGTCATCCCACAACCGTTTCGGGAGATCACGGACAGTGTGGCCGAAACATCAGGTCAAATACTACAAACCCAGTCCAGTCCCCATCTAACTCCATGTTAAAGCAATAGGATTCCCATCTTTTTCTAAACAAAAAAACGGTGTTGTGATTTAAACGCTTGTAGCGAAAAAACTATTGATCGGAGCTCAAATCTGTTGACGATTGCTCGAAAGAGCATGTCTTGGGCTACAATGTCGTGCAGGTTGCACATTTCTAGCTGTCATAGTTCTCGAGTTACAGGTCATTGAACTTACGTCTATTTTTTTACTTTTTTGCTTATATCGCAAAAAAGTTACACAGATATACAAAAAACACAAGCAGATTCAGAATCAGCAGCTCAAGATACACCAGAATGTGTTCAGAACCTTTGAACTTTGAGAACTTTTTGTGACGTCACAAATTCGACCAATAGCGAACTTCCAGAATTTTGACCGGAAGTGAACCATTTTCGCAAACTTTAAAGAACTCGTGACTTACTAGCTGCATGTCAACTTTCAAACTGATCGGTTCAGTGGTTCTTGAGAAGAAGATTTTTAAAGATTTTACACAAAATCCAATATGGCGGCCGAACCACGTGACATAGCAAAAAAAGTTGAGAATTTGTCCCGAGGTATTCACCGCCAAAATATGTGTGCAAAATTTCAGACCTGTATGTTGAACGGTAAAAAAGTTTCCATGCGAACAATGTCGGTGAAAAAAAAATAATAATAACTAGAATGGATCTGCGAATAGCAGATCCTAGGCCGGGATCCCTGTTCTGATCGATGACGTTTTCCCCCTTCATGTTCTGAGTTCGAAGGACACATGTTCCACATACACGGCTTTCAAAGTTTCCATGCGACCTTCCACCGTTTGTCACTGAGGCAGTCGGCCGGTCATTTCCATTCCTTGGAATAGATCGGCGACCTTGATGATGCTACGCTATGCCCAGTGAAAAAACGGTCGTTCTTTGGCAGACTTAGCCCGCTAATTGTAAGAAATAAGGCAAAAACACGACCAGTGTAACAGCAAGTTTGTACATTCACATCTCAATTCACGACCTGCCATGCACACTCACTGCTCCACTGATAGCTCGGCCATCGTTAGAAAGTCAGCACTTGGACCAGGGCATATGTCCTTATATGTCAATCACACTGGCCTGTTTAACGTATAGTAAAGAGGACAAGGTCTGCGCAAAACAAAGCTACCTTTTACAGGTCCACGTCGTTTGCTGTTGTAGTTAGATCTCTTCGCCATCTAATAGAGTACTGGAGTTAGATGGGAACTGGAATCAATGTCATCCTATAACGTATTCGGGAGATCACGGACAGTGTAGCCGAAAGCATCAGGTCAAATACTACAACCCAGTCCAGTCCCCATCTAACTCCATGTTAAACCAATGAGATTCCCACCTTTTTCTAAACAAAAAACGGTGTTGTCATTTAAACGCTTGTAGCGAAAAAACTATTGATGGGAGCTCAAATCCATTGAAGAATGCTCGAAAGAGCATGTCTTGGGCTACAATTTCGTGCAGGTTGCTCACCTCTAGCTGTTATAGTTCTCGAGTTACAGGTCATTGAAATTACGTAAGTTTTTTGAGTTTTTTGCCAAAATCTCAAAAGTTTTGCAGATACCAAAAAAATTCAAGCAGATTCAGAATCAGCAGCTCAAGATACATCAGAATACGTTCAGAACGAATGAACTTTGAGAACTTTTTGTGACTTCACAAATTCGACCAATAGCGAGCTTCCAGAATTTTGACCGGAAGTGAACTATTTTCGCAAACTTTAAAGAACTCGTAACTTACTAGCTGCATGTCAAATTTGAAACCGATCGGTTCAGTGGTTCTTGAGAAGAAGATTTTTGAAAGTTTTACACAAAATCCAATATGGCGGCCGAACCACGTGACATAGCAAAAAAGTGGAGAATTTGTCCCGAGATATTCACCGCCAGAATATGAGTGCAAAATTTCAGACCTGTATGTTGAATGGTAAAAAGTTTCCATGCGAACAATGTCGGTGAAAAAAAAATAATAATAATAATAATAACTAGAATGGATCTGCGAATAGCAGATCCTAGGCCGGGATCCCGGATCGGATCGATGACGTTTTCATCTTCACGTTCTGTGTTCGAAGGACACATGTTCCACATGCACGGCTTTCAAAGATTCCATGCAACCTTACACCGTTTGTCATTGAGGCAGTCGGCCGGTCATTTGCATTCCCTCGAATAGATCGGCGACCTTGATGATGCTACGCTATGCCCAGTGAAAAACAGTCGTCCCTTGGCAGGCTTAACCCGCTATTAGTAAGAAATAAGGCAAAAACACGACCAGTGTAACGGCAAGTTTGTACATTCACATCTCAATCCACGACATGCCATGCACAGACTCACTGCTCCACTGATAGCTCGGCCATCGTTAGAAAGTCAGCACTTATACCAGGGCACATGTCCATATCTGTCAATCACCCTGGCTTGTTTAACGTATAGTAAAGAGGACGAGGTCTGCGCAAAACAAAGCTAACTTTTACAGGTCCACGTCGTTTGCTGTTTGTAGTTAGATGTCTACGCCATCTAATAGAGTACTGGAGTTAGATGGGAAACTGGAATCAATGCCATCCTACAACCGTTTCGGGAGATCACGGACAGTGTAGCCGAAAGCATCAGGTCAAATACTACAAACCCAGTTCAGTCCCCATCTAACTCCATGTTAAAGCAATAGGATTAGCAACCTTTTTCTAAACAAAAAACGGTGTTGTCATTTAAACGCTTTGTAGCGAAAAAAACTATTGATCGGAGCTCAAATCCGTTGACGAATGCTCGAAAGAGCATGTCTTGGCTACAATTTCGTGCAGGTTGCACATTTCTAGCTCCCACAGATCTCGAGTTACAGGTCATTGAAGTTACGTCACTTTTTTGAGTTTTTTGCTAATATCTCAAAAGTTACACAGATATGCAAAATATACAAGCAGATTCAGAATCAGCAGCTCAAGATACACCAGAATACGTTGAGAACAATTGAACTTTGAGAACTTTTTGTGACGTCACAAATTCGACCAATGGCGAACTTCCAGAATTTTGATCGGAAGTGAACCATTTTCACAAACTTTAAAGAACTCGTAACTTACTAGCTGCATGTCAAATTTGAAAATGATCGGTTTATGTGGTTCTAGAGAAGAAGATTTTAAAATGTTTTTCACAAAATCCAATATGGCGTCCGAACCACGTGACATAGCAAAAAAATGGAGAATTTGTCCGAGATATTCACCGCCAGAATATGTGTGCAAAATTTGAGACCTGTATGTTGAACGGTAAAAAAGTTTCCATGCGAACAAAGTCGGTGAAAAAAAAAATAATAATAATAATAACTAGAATGGATCTGCGAATAGCAGATCCTAGGCCGGGATCCCGGATCTGATCGATGACGTTTTCCCCCTTCATGGTCTGTGTTCGAAGGACACATGTTCCATATACACGGCTTTCAAAGTTTCCATGCGACCTTACACCGTTTGTCACTGAGGCAGTCGGCCGGTCATTTGCATTCCCGTGAATAGATCGGCGAACTTAATGAAGTTAGGCTATGCCTAGTGAAAAAACGGTCGTTCCTTGGCAGACCTTAGCCCGCTATTTGTAAGAAATAACGCAAAAACACGACCAGTGTAACAGCAAGTTTGTACATTCACATCTCAATCCACGACACGCCATGCACAGACTCACGGCTCTCATGATAGCTCGGCCATCAATAGAAAGCCCGCACTTGGGCCACGGCACATGTCCATATCTGTCAATTACCCTGGCCTGTTTAACGTGTAGTAAAGAGGACGAGGTCTACGCAAAACAAAGCTAACTTTCACAGTTGCATGCCGTTTACTGTTGTAGTTAGATCTCTACGCCATCTAATATAGTACTGTATAGCTGAATGTCATCCTACAACCGTTTCGTGAGATCACGGACAGTGTAGGCGAAAGCATCAGGCCAAATACTACAAATCCAGTCCCTTCCCCATCTAACTCAATGTTAAAGCAATAGGATTCCCCATCTTTTTCTAAACAAAAACGGTGTTGTTTTTTAAACGCTTGTAGCGAGAAAACTATTGATCGGAGCTAAAATCCATTGACCAATGATCGAAAGAGCGTGTCTTGAACTACATTTTCGTGCAGGTTGCACATTTCTAGCTGCCATAGTTCTCGATTAAAACGCCACTAAAATTACGTAATTTTTTTAGTTTTTTGCTCATATCTCAAAAAGTTACACAGATATACAAAAAATACAACCAGATTCGGAATCAAGCAGGTCAAGATACATCAGAATACATTCAGAACATTTGAACTTTGAGAACTTTTTGTGACGTCACAAATTCGACCAATGACGAACTTCCAGAGTTTTGATCGAAAGTGAACCATTTTCGCAAACTTTGAAGAACTCGTAATCTACTAGCTGCATGTCAAATTTTAAAACGATCGGTTTAGTGGTTCTGGAGAAGAAGATTTTTAAAGATTTTACACAAAATCCAATATGGCGGCCGAACCACGTGACATAGCAAAAAAATGGAGAATTTGTCCCGAGATATTCACCGCAGATTATGTGTGCAAAATTTGGGACCTGTATGTTGAACGGTGAAAAAGTTTCCCTTGCTAACAATCTCTGTGAAAAAAAAATAATAATAATAAGAAAAAACAGAACGATTACAATAGGGATCCCGTTCCGGAAGAACGGGATCCCTAACTAGAATGGATCTGCGAATAGCAGATCCTAGGCCGGGATCCCGGATCGGATCGATGACGTCTTCATCTTCATGTTCTGTGTTCAAAGGACTCATGTTCCACATACACGGCTTTCAAAGTTACCTTGCGACCTTACACCGTTTGTCACTGAGGCAGTCGGCCGGTCATTTCCATTCCCTCGAATAGATCGGCGACCTTAATGATGCTACGCTATGCCCAGTGAAAAACGGTCGTTCTTTGGCAGACTTAACCCGCTTTTTCCAAGAAATAACACAAAAACACGACCAGTGTAACAGCAAATTTGCACATTCACATCTCAATCCACGACCTGCCATGCACAGACTCACTGCTCCACTGATAGCTCGGCCATCGTTAGAAAGTCAGCACTTGGACCAAGGCACATGGCCATATCTGTCAATCACCCTGGTCTGTTTAACGTATAGCAAAGAGGACGAGGTCTGCGCAAAACAAAGCTAACTTTTACAGGTCCACGTCGTTTGCTGTTGTAGTTAGATCTCTACGCCATCTAATAGAGTACTGGAGTTAGATGGGAACTGGAATCAATGTCATCCTATAACCGTTTCGGGAGATCACGGACAGTGTAGCCGAAAGCATCAGGTCAAATACTACAAACGCAGTCCAGTCCCCATCTAACTCCATGTTAAAGCAATAGGATTCCCACCTTTTTCTAAACAAAAAACGGTGTTGTCATTTAAACGCTTGTAGCGAGAAAACTATTGATCGGAGCTCAAATCTGTTGACGGATGCTCGAAAGAGCAAGTCTTGGGCTACAATTTCGTGCAGGTTGCACATTTCTAGCTGTCATAGTTCTTAAGTTACAGGTCATTGAAGTTACGTGACTTTTTTGAGTTTTTTGCTGATATCTCAAAAAGTTACACAGATATGCAAAAAATACATACAGATTCGTAATGAGCAGCTCAAGATACATCAGAATACGTTCGGAACAATTGAACTATGAGAACTTTTTGTGACGTCACAAATTCGACCAATAGCGAGCTTCCAGAATTTTGATCGGAAGTGAACCATTTTCGCAAACTTTAAAGAACTCGTGACCTACTAGCTGCATGTCAAATTTGAAAACGATCGGTTCAGTGGTTCTGGAGAAGAAGATTTTTAAAAGTTTTACACAAAATCCAATATGGCGTCCGAACCACGTGACATAGCAAAAAAGTGGAGAATTTGTCCCGAGATATTTACCGCCAGATTATGTGTGCAAAATTTCAGACCTGTATGTTGAACGGTAAAAAAGTTTCCATGCGAACAAAGTCGGTGAAAAAAAAATAATAATAATAATAATAAGAAAAAACAGAACGATTACAATAGGGATCCCGTTCGGGAGAACGGGATCCCTAATAAGAAAAAACAGAACGATTACAATAGGGATCCCGTTCAGGAGAACGGGATCCCTAAAAACAGAACGATTACAATAGGGATCCCGTTCCGGAAGAACGGGATCCCTAACTAGAATGGATCTGCGAATAGCAGATCCTAGGCCGGGATCCCGGATCGGATCGATGACGTTTTCCCCTTCATGTTCTGTGTTTGAAGGACACATGTTCCACATACACGGCTTTCAAAGTTTCCATGCGACCTTACACCGTTTGTCACTGAGGCAGTCGGGCGGTCATTTGCATTCCCTCGAATAGATCGACGACCTTGATGATGCTACGCTATGCCCAGTGAAAAACAGTCGTTCCTTGGCAGGCTTAGCCCGCTACTAGTAAGAAAAAATGCAAAAACACGACGAGTGTAACAGCAAGTTTGTACATTGACATCTCAATCCACGACCTGCCATGCACAGACTCACTGCTCCACTGATAGCTCGGCGATCGTTGGAAAGTCAGCACTTGGAGCAGGGCACATGTCCATATCTGTCAATCACCCTGGCCTGTTTAACGTATAGTAAAGAGCACGAGGTCTGCGCAAAACAAAGCTAACTTTTATAGGTCCACGTCGTTTGCTGTTGAAGTTAGATCTCTACGCCATCTAATAGAGTACTGGAGTTAGATGGGAACTGGAATCAATGTCATCCTACAACCGTTTCGGGAGATCACGGACAGTGTAGCCGAAAGCATCAGGTCAAATACTACAAACCCAGACCAGTCCCCATCTAACTCCATGTTAAAGCAATGGGATTCCCATCTTTTTCTAAACAAAAAACGGTTTGGGGATTTAATCGCTTCTAGCGAAAAAACTGTTGATCGGAGCTCAAATCTGTTGATGATTGATCGAAAGAGCATGTCTTGGGCTACAATTTCGTGCAGGTTGCACATTTCTAGCTGTCATAGTTCTCGAGTTACAGGTCATTGAAGTTACGTAACTTTTTTGAGTTTTTTGCTTATATCTCAAAAAGTTACACAGATATGCAAAAAATACAACCAGATTCGGAATCAGCAGCTCAAGATACATCAGAATACGTTCAGAACAATTGAACTTTGAGAACTTTTTGTGACGTCACAAATTCGACCAATGGCGAACTTCCAGAGTTTTGACCGGAAGTGAACCATTTTCGCAAACTTTAAAGAACTCGTGACTTACTAGCTGCATGTCAAATTTGAAAACGATCGGTTCAGTGGTTCTGGAGAAGAAGATTTTTAAAAGTTTTACACAAAATCCAATATGGCGGCCGAACCACGTGACATAAGAAAAAAATAAAAAATAAACCCCTGGAAAATCACCGCCAGATTATGTGTACAAAATTTGAGACCTCTATATTGAACGGTGTTAAAGTTCTGCTGCTAACAATGTCGGTGAAAAAAAAATAATAATAATAATAAGAAACTAGAATGGATCTGCGAAAAGCAGATCCTAGGCCGGGATCCCGGATCTGATCGATGACGTTTTCCCCTTCATGTTCTGTGTTCGAAGGACACATGTTCCACATACACGGCTTTCAAAGTTTCCATGCGATCTTACACCGTTTGTCACTGAGGCAGTCGGCCGGTCATTTGCATTTCAGCGAATAGATCGGCGACCTTAAAGATGCTACGTTATGCCCAGTGAAAAACGGTCGTTTCTTGGCACACTTAGCCCGGTTTTTGTAAGAAATAAGGCAAAAACATGCCCAGTGTAACAGCAAGTTTGTACATTCACATCTCAATCCACGACCTGCCATGCACAGACTCACTGCTCTACTGATTGCTCGGCCATCGTTAGAAAGTCAGCACTTGGACCAGGGCACATGTCCATATCTATCAATCACCCTGGCCTGTTTAACGTATTGTAAAGAGCACGAGGTCAGCGCAAAACAAAGCTAACTTTCAGAGGTCCACCTCGTTTGCTGTTGTAGTTAGATCTCTACGCCATCTAATAGAGTACTGGAGTTAGATGGGAAATGGAATCAATGTCATCGTACAACGGTTTCGGGAGATCACGGACAGTGTAGCCGAAAGCATCAGGTCAAATACTACAAACCCAGTCCAGTCCCCATCTAACTCCATGTTAAAGCAATAGGATTCCCGTCTTTTTCTGAACAAAAAACGGTGTTGTGATTGAAACGCTTCTAGCGAAAAATCTATTGATCGGAGCTCAAATCCGTTGACGAATGCTCGAAAGAGCATGTCTTGGGCTACAATTTCGTGCAGGTTGCACATTTCTAGCTGTCATAGTTCTCGAGTTACAGGTCATTGAAGTTACGTAACTTTTTTGAGTTTTTTGCTCATATCGTAAAAACTTACACAGATATTCAAAAAATGCAAGCAGATTCGGAATGAGCAGCTCAAGATACACCAGAATGCGTTCAGAACAATTGAACTTTGAGAACTTTTTGTGACGTCATAAATTCGACCAATGGCGAACTTCCAGAGTTTTGACCGGAAGTAAACCATTTTCGCAAACTTTAAAGAACTTGTGACCTACTAGCTGCATGTCGAATTTGAAAACGATCGGTTCAGTGGTTCTTGAGAAGAAGATTTTTAAAGATTTTACACAAAATCCAATATGGCGGCCGAACCACGTGACATAGCCAAAAAAAAAAAATATACCCCTAGAAAATCTCCTCAAGATTATGTGTGCAAAATTTTGAATTTCTGTCTTGAACGGTGTTTGAGTTCTGCTGCTAACAAAATCGAAAAAAAAAAATAATAATAATAACAATAACTAGAATGGATCTGCGAATAGCAGATCCTAGGCCGGGATCCCGGATCGGATCGATGACGTTTTCCCCTTCATGTTCTGTGTTCGAAGGACACATGTTCCACATACACGGCTTTCAAAGTTTCCATGCGATCTTACACCGTTTGTCACTGAGGCAGTCGGCCGGTCATTAGCATTTCAGCGAATAGATCGGCGACCTTAAAGATGCTACGTTATGCCCAGTGAAAAACAGTCGTTTCTTGGCACACTTAGCCCGCTTTTTGTAAGAAATAAGGCAAAAACACGACCAGTGTAACAGCAAGTTTGTACATTCACATCTCAATCCACGACCTGCCATGCACAGACTCACTGCTCTACTGATTGCTCGGCCATCGTTAGAAAGTCAGCACTTGGACCAGGGCACATGTCCATATCTATCAATCACCCTGGCCTGTTTAACGTATTGTAAAGAGCACGAGGTCAGCGCAAAACAAAGCTAACTTTCAGAGGTCCACGTCGTTTGCTGTTGTAGTTAGATCTCTACGCCATCTAATAAAGTACTGGAGTTAGATGGGAAATGGAATCAATGTCATCGTACAACGGTTTCGGGAGATCACGGACAGTGTAGCCGAAAGCATCAGGTCAAATACTACAAACCCAGTCCAGTCCCCATCTAACTCCATGTTAAAGCAATAGGATTCCCGTCTTTTTCTGAACAAAAAACGGTGTTGTGATTGAAACGCTTGTAGCGAAAAAACTATTGATCGGAGCTCAAATCCGTTGACGAATGATCGAAAGAGCATGTCTTGGGCTACAATTTCGTGCAGGTTGCACATTTCTAGCTGTCATAGTTCTCGAGTTACAGGTCATTGAAGTTACGTAACTTTTTTGAGTTTTTTGCTCATATCGTAAAAACTTACACAGATACAAAAAAAATGCAAGCAGATTCGGAATCAGCAGCTCAAGATACACCAGAATACGTTCAGAACAATTGAACTTTGAGAACTTTTTGTGACGTCATAAATTCGACCAATAGCGAACTTCCAGAGTTTTGACCGGAAGTGAACCATTTTCGCAAACTTTAAAGAACTTGTGACCTACTAGCTGCATGTCAAATTTGAAAACGATCGGTTCAGTGGTTCTTGAGAAGAAGATTTTTAAAGATTTTACACAAAATCCAATATGGCGGCCGAACCACGTGACATAGCCAAAAAAAAAAAAATATACCCCTAGAAAATCTCCTCAAGATGATGTGTGCAAAATTTTGAATTTCTGTCTTGAACGGTGTTTGAGTTCTGCTGCTAACAAAATCGAAAAAAAAAAATAATAATAATAATAATAATAACTAGAATGGATCTGCGAATAGCAGATCCTAGGCCGGGATCCCGGATCGGATCGATGACGTTTTTCCCTTTATGATCTTTGTTCGAAGGATACATGTTCCACAAACACGGCTTTCAAAGTTACCTTGCGACCTTACACCGTTTGTCACTGATGCAGTCGGCCGGTCATTTGCATTCCCTCATATAGATCGGCGACCTTAATGATGCTACGCTATGCCCAGTGAAAAACAGTCGTTCCTTGGCAGATTTAGCCCGCTAATTGTAAGAAATCAGGCAAAAACACGACCAGTGTAACAGCCTGTTTGTACATTCACATCTCAATCCACGACATGCCATGCACAGACTCACTGCTCCACTGATAGCTCGGCCATCGTTGGAAAGTCAGCACTTGGACCAGTTCACATGTCCATATCTGTTAATCACCCTGGACTGTTTAACGTATAGTAAAGAGGGCGAGGTCTGCGCAAAACAAAGTTAACTTTTACAGGTCCATGTCATTTGCTGTTGTAGTTAGATCTCTACGCCTTTTAATAGAGTACTGGAGATAGATGGGAACTGGAATCAATGTCATCCTACAACTGTTTCGGGAGATCACGGACAGTGTGGCCGAAAGCATCAGGTCAAATACTATAAACCCAGTCCAGTCCCCATCTAACTCCATGTTAAAGCAATAGGATTCCCACCTTTTTCTAAACAAAAAACGGTGTTGTCATTTAAACGCTTGTAGCGAAAAAACTATTGATCGGAGCTGAAATCCGTTGACGAATGCTCGAAAGAGCATGTCTTGGGCTACAATTTCGTGCAGGTTGCACGTTTCTAGCTGTCCTAGTTCTCGAATTACAGGTCATTGAAATTACGTAACTTTATTGATTTTTTGGCTGATATCTCAAAAAGTTATACAGATATGCAAAAAATACAACCAGATTCGGAATCAGCAGCTCAAGATACACCAGAATACGTTCAGAACATATGAACTTTGAGAACTTTTTGTGACGTCACAAATTCGACCAATGGCGAGCTTCCAGAGTTTTGACCGGAAGTGAACCATTTTCGCAAACTTTGAAGAACTCCTGACCTACTAGTTGCATGTCAAATTTGAGAACGATCGGTTCAGTGGTTCTGGAGAAGAAGATTTTTAAAGATTTTACTCAAAATCCAATATGGCGGCCGAACCACGTGACATAGCAAAAAAAAAAAAAATATACCCCTAGAAAATTTCCTCTAGATTGTGTGTGCAAAATTTTAAACTTCTATGTTGAACGGTGTTTGAGTTCTGCTGCTAACAAAATCGAAAAAAAAAAATAATAATAATAATAATAATAACTAGAATGGATCTGCGAATAGCAGATCCTAGGCCGGGATCCCGGATCGGATCGATGACGTTTTCCCCTTCATGTTCTGTGTTCGAAGAACACATGTTCCACATACACGGCTTTCAAAGTTTCCATGCGACCTTACACCGTTTGTCACTGAGGCAGTCGGCCGGTCATTTGCATTCCCGTGAATAGATCGGCGAACTTAATGAAGTTAGGCTATGCCTAGTGAAAAACGGTCGTTCCTTGGCAGACTTAGCCCGCTATTTGTAAGAAATAAGGCAAAAACACGACCAGTGTAACAGCAAGTTTGTACATTCACATCTCAATCCACGACACGCCATGCACAGACTCACGGCTCTCATGATAGCTCGGCCATCAATAGAAAGCCCGCACTTGGGCCACGGCACATGTCCATATCTGTCAATCACCCTGGCCTGTTTAACGTATAATAAAGAGGGCGAGGTCTGCGCAAAACAAAGCTAACTTTTACAGGTCCACGTCGATTGCTGTTGTAGTTAGATCTCTTCGCCATCTAATAGATTACTGGAGTTAGATGGGAACTGGAATCAATGTCATCGTACAACGGTTTCGGGAGATCACGGACAGTGTAGCCGAAAGCATCAGGTCAAATACTACAAACCCAGTCCAGTCCCCATCTAACTCCATGTTAAAGCAATAGGATTCCCACCTTTTTCTAAACAAAAAACGGTGTTTTGATTTAAACGCTTGTAGCAAAAAAACTATTGATCAAAGCTCAAATCCATTGACGAATGCTCGAAAGAGCATGTCTTGGGCTACAATTTTGTGCAGGTTGCAGATTTTTAGCTGCCATAGTTCTCGAGTTACAGGTCATTGAAATTGCGTAACTTTTTTGAGTTTTTTGCTTATATCTCAAAAAGTTACACAGATATGCAAAAAATACAACCAGATTCGGAATCAGCAGCTCAAGATACATCAGAATACGTTCAGAACATTTGAAC
This sequence comes from Liolophura sinensis, assembly GCF_032854445.1. Lineage (NCBI taxonomy): Eukaryota > Metazoa > Mollusca > Polyplacophora > Chitonida > Chitonidae > Liolophura > Liolophura sinensis. The sequence continues at coordinate 4,011,842 of NC_088307.1, forward strand.
TTTGAGAACTTTTTGTGACGTCACAAATTCGACCAATAGCGAGCTTCCAGAGTTTTGACCGGAAGTGAACCATTTTCGCAAACTTTAAAGAACTCGTGACCTACTAGCTGCATGTCGAATTTGAAAACGATTGGTTCAGTGGTTCTGGAGAAGAAGATTTTTAAAAGTTTTACACAAAATCCAATATGGCGGCCGAACCACGTGACATGAAAAAAAAATGGAGAATTTATCCCTGGAAAATCTCCGCCAGAATTTGTGTGCAAAATTTGAGATCTCTATGTTGAACGGTGAAAAAGTTTCCTTGCTAACAATGTCGGTGAAAAAAAAATAATAATAATAATAATAATAATAATAAGAAAAAACAGAACGATTACAATAGGGATCCCGTTCGAGAGAACGGGATCCCTAATAACTAGAATGGATCTGCGAATAGCAGATCCTAGGCCGGGATCCCGGATCGGATCGATGAAGTTTTCCCCTTCATGTTCTGTGTTCGAAGGATACATGTTTCACATACACGGCTTTCAAACTTTCCATGCGACCTTACACCTTTCGCCATTGAGGCAGTCGGCCGGTCATTTGCATTCCCTCGAATAGATTGGCGACCTTAATGATGCTACGCTATGCCCAGTGAAAAACGGTCGTTCCTTGGCAGACTTAGCCCGCTAATTGTAAGAAATAAGGCAAAAACACGACCAGTGTAACAGCAAGTTTGTACATTCACATCTCAATCCACGACATGCCATGCACAGACTAACTGTTCCACTGATAGCTCGGCCATCGTTAGAAAGTCAGCACTTGGACCATGTCCATATCTGCCAATCACCCTGGCCTGTTTAACGTATAGTAAAGAGGACGAGGTTTGCGCAAACCAAAACTATCTTTTACAGGTCCATGTCGTTTGCTGTTGTAGTTAGATCTCTACGCCTTCTAATAGAGTACTGGAGTTAGATGGGAACTGGAATCAATGTCATCCTACAACCGTTTCGGGAGATCACGGACAGTGTAGCCGAAAGCATCAGGTCAAATACTACAAACCCAGTCCAGTCCCCATCTAACTCCATGTTAAAGCAATAGGATTCCCATCTTTTTCTGAACAAAAAACGGTGTTGTCATTTAAACGCTTCTAGCGAAAAAACTATTGATCGGAGCTCAAATCTGTTGACGAATGATCGAAAGAGCATGTGTTGTTCTACAATTTCGTGCAGGTTGCACATTTCTAGCTGCCATAGTTCTCGAGTTACAGGTCATTGAAATTACGTAATTTTTTTGAGTTTTTTGCTAATATCTCAAAAAGTTACAAAGATATGCAAAAAATACAACAAGATTCAGAATTAGCAGCTCAAGATACATCAGAGTACGTTCAGAACAATTGAACTTTGAGAACTTTTTGTGACGTCACAAATTCGACCAATGGCGAGCTTCCAGAATTTTGACCGGAAGTGCACTATTTTCGCAAACTTTAAAGAACTCGTAACCTACTAGCTGCATGTCAAATTTGAAAGCGATCGGTTCAGTGGTTCTGGAGAAGAAGATTTTTAAAGATTTTACACAAAATCCAATATGGCGGCCGAACCACGTGACATGAAAAAAAAATTGAGAATTTATCCCTGGAAAATCTCCGCCAGAATATGTGTGCAAAATTTGAGACCTCTATGTTGAACAGTAAAAAAGTTTCCTTGCTAACAAAGTCGGTGAAAAAAAAATAATAATAATAATAATAATAATAATAAGAAAAAACAGAACGATTACAATAGGGATCCCGTTCGGGAGAACGGGATCCCTAATAATAAGAAAAAACAGAACAATAACAATAGGGATCCCGTTCGGGAAGAACGGGATCCCTAACTAGAATGGATCTGCGAATAGCAGATCCTAGGCCGGGATCCCGGATCTGATCGATGACGTTTTCCCCTTCATGTTCTGTGTTCAAAGGACACATGTTGCATATACACGGCTTTCAAAGTTTCCATGCGACCTTACACCGTTTGTCACTGAGGCAGTCGGCCGGTCATATGCATTCCCTCGAATAGATCAGCGACCTTGATGATTCTACGCTATGCCCAGTGAAAAACGGTCGTCCCTTGCCAGACTTAGCCCGCTATTTGTAAGAAATAAGGCAAAAACACGACCAGTGTAACAGCAAGTTTGTACATTCACATCTCAATCTACGACATGCCATGCACAGACTCACAGCTCCACTCATAGCTCGGCCACCGTTAGAAAGTCAGCAGTTATACCAGGGCACATGTCCATATCTGTCAATCACCCTGGTCTGTTTAACGTATAGTAAAGAGGACGAGGTTTGCGCAAAACAAAGCTAACTTTTACAGGTCCACGTCGTTTGCTGTTGAAGTTAGATCTCTACCCCATCTAATAGAGTACTGGAGACAGATGGGAACTGGAATCAATGTCATCCCACAACCGTTTCGGGAGATCACGGACAGTGTGGCCGAAAGCATCAGGTCAAATACTACAAACCCAGTCCAGTCCCCATCTAACTCCATGTTAAAGCAATGGGATTCCCATCTTTTTCTAAACAAAAAACGGTGTTGTCATTTAAACGCTTGTAGCGAAAAAACTATTGATCGGAGCTGAAATCTGTTGACGAATGCTCGAAAGAGCATGTCTTGGGCTACAATTTCCTGCAGGTTGCACATTTCTAGCTGTCATAGTTCTCGAGTTACAGGTCATTGAATTTACGTCACTTTTTTGACTTTTTTGCTCATATCTCAAAAAGTTACACAGATATGCCAAAAACACAAGCAGATTCAGAATCAGCAGCTCAAGATACATCAGAATACGTTCAGAACAATTGAACTTTGAGAACTTTTTGTGACGTCACAAATTCGACCAATGGCGAGCTTCCAGAGTTTTGACCGGAAGTGAACCATTTTCGCAAACTTTAAAGAACTCGTGACTTACTAGTTGCATGTCAAGTTTGAAACCGATCGGTTCAGTGGTTCTTGAGAAGAAGATTTTTAAAGATTTTACACAAAATCCAATATGGCGGCCGAACCACGTGACATAGCAAAAAAGTTGAGAATTTGTCCCGAGGTATTCACCGCCAGAATATGTGTGCAAAATTTCAGACCTGTATGTTGAACGGTAAAAAAGTTTCCATGCGAACAAAGTCGGTGAAAAAAAAATAATAATAATAATAACTAGAATGGATCTGTGAATAGCAGATCCTAGGCCGGGATCCCGGATCGGATCGATGACGTTTTCCCCTTCATGTTCTGTGTTCGAAGGACACATGTTCCACATACACGGCTTTCAAAGTTTCCATGCGACCTTACACCGTTTGTCACTGAGGCAGTCGGCCGGTCATTTGCATTCCCTCGAATAGATCGGCGAACTTAATGAAGTTAGGCTATGCCCAGTGAAAAACGGTCGTTCCTTGGGAGACTTAGCCCGCTATTTGTAAGAAATAACGCAAAAACACGACCAGTGTAACAGCAAGTTTGTACATTCACATCTCAATCCACGACACGCCATGCACAGACTCACGGCTCTCATGATAGCTCGGCCATCAATAGAAAGCCCGCACTTGGGCCACGGCACATGTCCATATCTGTCAATTACCCTGGCCTGTTTAACGTGTAGTAAAGAGGACGAGGTCTACGCAAAACAAAGCTAACTTTCACAGTTGCATGCCGTTTACTGTTGTAGTTAGATCTCTACGCCATCTAATATAGTACTGTATAGCTGAATGTCATCCTACAACGGTTTCGGGAGATCACGGACAGTGTAGCCGAAAGCATCAGGTCAAATACTACAAATCCAGTCCATTCCCCATCTAACTCCATGTTAAAGCAATAGGATTCCCATCTTTTTCTAAACTAAAACGGTGTTGTTTTTTAAACGCTTCTAGCGAGAAAACTTTTAATCGGAGCTCAAATCCGTTGACGAATGATCGAAAGAGCGTGTCTTGAACTACATTTTCATGCAATTTGCACATTTCTAACTGCCATAGTTCTCGATTAAAACGCCATTGAAATTACGTAATTTTTTTAGTTTTTTGCTCATATCTCAAAAAGTTACACAGATATGCAAAAAATACAACCAGATTCGAAATCAGCAGCTCAAGATACATCAGAATTCGTTCAGAACAAATGAACTTTAAGAACTTTTTGTGACGTCATAAATTCGACCAATGGCGAGCTTCTAGAGTTTTGATCGGAAGTGAACCATTTTCGCAAACTTTAAAGAACTCATGACCTACTAGTTGGATGTTAAATTTGACAATGATCGCTTCAGTGGTTCTGGAGAAGAAGATTTTTAAAGATTATACACAAAATCCAATATGGCGGCCGAACCACGTGACATAGCCAAAAAAAAAAAATATACCCCTAGAAAATTTCCGCTAGATTATGTGTGCAAAATTTTGAACTTCTATGTTGAACGGTGTTTGAGTTCTGCTGCTAACAAAATCGAAAAAAAAAAAAATAATAATAATAATAATAATAACTAGAATGGATCTGCGAATAGCAGATCCTAGGCCGGGATCCCGGATCTGATCGATGACGTTTTCCCCTTCATGTTCTGTGTTCGAAGGACACATGTTCCATATACACGGCTTTCAATGTTTCCATGCGACCTTACACCGTTTGTCACTGAGGCAGTCGGCCGGTCATATGCATTCCCTCGAATAGATCGGCGACCTTGATGATTCTACGCTATGCCCAGTGAAAAACGGTCGTCCCTTGGCAGACTTAGCCCACTATTTGTAAGAAATAAGGCAAAAACATGGCCAGTGTAACAGCAAGTTTGTACCTTCACATCTCAATCCACGACCTGCCATGCACAAACTCACAGCTCCACTGATAGCTCGGCCATCGTTAGAAAGTCAGCACTTGGACAAGGGCACATGTCCATATCTGTCAATCACCCTGGTCTGTTTAACGTATAGTAAAGAGGACGAGGTCTGCGCAAAACAAAGCTAACTTTTACAGGTCCACGTCGTTTGCTGTTGTAGTTAGATCTCTACGCCATCTAATAGAGTACTGGAGTTAGATGGGAACTGGAATCAATGTCATCCTACTATCGTTTCGTGAAATCACGGACAGTGTAGCCGAAAGCATCAGGTCAAATACTACAAACCCAGTCCAGTCCCCATCTAACTCCATGTTAAAGCAATGGGATTCCCATCTTTTTCTAAACAAAAAACGGTGTTGTGATTGAAACGCTTGTAGCGAAAAAATTCTTGATCGGAGCTCAAATCCGTTGACGATTGATCGAAAGAGCATGTCTTGTTCTACAATTTCGTGCAGGTTGCACATTTCTAGCTGCCATAGTTCTCGAGTTACAGGTCATTGAACTTACGTAAGTTTTTTGAGTTTTTTGCTAATATCTCAAAAAGTTACACAGATATGGAAAAAATACAAGCAGATTCGGAATGAACAGCTTAAGGTACATCAGAATGCGTTCAGAACATTTGAACTTTGAGAACTTTTTGTGACGTCACAAATTCGACCAATGGCGAACTTCCAGAGTTTTGACCGGAAGTGAACCATTTTCGCAAACTTTAAAGAACTTGTAACCTACTAGCTGCATGTCAAATTTGAAAACGATCGGTTCAGTGGTTCTTGAGAAGAAGATTTTTAAAAGTTTTACACAAAATCCAATATGGCGGCCGAACCACGTGACATGAAAAAAAAATGGAGAATTTATCCCTGGAAAATATCCGCCAAAATTTGTGTGCAAAATTTGAGATCTCTATGTTGAAAGGTGAAAAAGTTTCCTTGCTAACAAAGTCGGTGAAAAAAAAATAATAATAAGAAAAAACAGAACGATAACAATAGGGATCCCGTTCGGGAGAACGGGATCCCTAAAAACAGAACGATAACAATAGGGATCCCGTTCCGGAAGAACGGGATCCCTAAAAACAGAACGATTACAATAGGGATCCCGTTCCGGAAGAACGGGATCCCTAATAAGAAAAAACAGAACAATAACAATAGGGATCCCGTTCGGGAGAACGGGATCCCTAACTAGAATGGATCTGCGAATAGCAGATCCTAGGCCGGGATCCCGGATCGGAGCGATGACGTTTTCCCCTTTATGTTCTGTGTTCGAAGGACACATGTTCCACATACACGGCTTTCAAAGTTTCCATGCGACCTTACACCGTTTGTCACTGAGGCAGTCGGCTGGTCATTTGCATTCTCTCGAATAGATCAGCGACCTTAATGATGCTACGCTATGCCCAGTGAAAAACGGTCGTTTCTTGGCAGACTTAGACCGCTAATTGTAAGAAATAAGGCAAAAACACGACCAGTGTTACAGCAAGTTTGTACATTCACATCTCAATCCACGACCTGCCATGCACAGACTCACTGCTCCACTGATAGCTCGGCCATCGTTAGAAAGTCAGCACTTGGACCAGGGCACATGTCCATATCTGTTAATCACCCTGGCCTGTTTAACGTATAGTAAAGAGCACGAGGTCTGCGCAAAACAAAGCTTACTTTTACAGGTCCACGTCGTTTACTGTTGTAGTTAGATCTCTACGCCATCTAATAGAGTACTGTATATCTGAGTGTCATCCTACAACCGTTTCGGGAGATCACGGATAGTGTAGCCGAAGGCATCAGGTCAAATACTATAAACCCAGCCCAGTCCCCATCTAACTACATGTTAAAGCAATAGGATTCCCACTTTTTTCTAAACAAAAAACGGTGTTGTGATTTAAACGCTTGTAGCGAAAAAACTATTGATCGCAGCTCTTATCCATTGACGATTGATCGAAAGAGCATGTCTTGGGCTACAATTTGGTGCAGATTGCACATTTCTAGCTTCTATTGTTCTCGATTAAAACGCCATTGAAATTACGTCACTTTTTTGAGTTTTTTGCTTATATCTCAAAAAATTACACAGATATGCAAAAAATACAACCAGATTCAGAATCAGCAGCTCAAGATACATCAGAATGCGTTAAGAACATTTGAACTTTAAGAACTTTTTGTGACGTCATAAATTCGACCAATAGCGAGCTTCCAGAGTTTTGACCGGAAGTAAACCATTTTCGCAAACTTTAAAGAACTCGTGACCTACTAGCTACATGTGAAATTTAAAATCGATCGGTTCAGTGGTTCTTGAGAAGAAGATTTTTAAAAGTTTTACACAAAATCCAATATGGCGGCCGAACCACGTGACATGAAAAAAAAATGGAGAATTTATCCCTGGAAAATCTCCGCCAGAATTCGTGTGCAAAATTTCAGACCTCTATGTTGAACAGTAAAAAAGTTTCCTTGCTAACAAAGTCGGTGAAAAAAAAATAATAATAATAATAATAAGAAAAAACAGAACGATTACAATAGGGATCCCGTTCCGGAAGAACGGGATCCCTAATAATAATAAGAACTAGAATGGATCTGCGAATAGCAGATCCTAGGCCGGGATCCCGGATCTGATCGATGACGTTTTCCCCTTCATGATCTGTGTTCGAAGGACCCATGTTCCACATACACGGCTTTCAAAGTTTCTATGCGACCTTACACCGTTTGTCACTGAGGCAGTCGGCCGGTCATTTGCAATCCCTCGAATAGATCGGCGACCTTGATGATGCTAGGCTATGCCCAGTGATAAACGGTCGTTCCTTGGCAGACTTAGCCCATTAATTGTAAGAAATAATGCAAAAACACGACTAGTGCAACACAAAGTTTGTACAGACTCACAGCTCCACTGATAGCTTGGCCATCGTTAGAAAGTCAGCACTTGGGCCACGGCACATGTCCATATCTGTCAATCACCCTGAACTGTTTAACGTATAGTAAAGAGCACGGGGTCTGCGCAAAACAAAGCTAACTTTTACAGGTCCATGTCATTTGCTGTTGTAGTTAGATCTCTACGCCTTCTAATAGAGTACTGGAGTTAGATGGGAACTGGAATCAATGTCATCCTACAACCGTTTCGGGAAATCACGGACAGTGTAGCCGAAAGCATCAGGTCAAATACTACAAACCCAGTCCAGTCCCCATCTAACTCCATGTTAAAGCAATGGGATTTCCACCTTTTTCCAAACAAAAAACGGTGTTGTCATTTAAACGCTTGTAGCGAAAAATCTATCGATCGCAGCTCAAATCCATTGACGAGTGCTCGAAAGAGCATGTCTTGGGCTACAATTTCGTGCAGGTTGCACATTTCTAGCTGTCATAGTTCTCGAGTTACAGGTCATTGAATTTACGTCACTTTTTTGAGTTTTTTGCTAATATCTCAAAAAGTTACACAGATATGCAAAAAATACAAGCAGATTCAGAATTAGCAGCTCAAGATACATCAGAATACGTTAAGAACAATTGAACTTTGAGAACTTTTTGTGACGTCACAAATTCGACCAATAGCGAACTTCCAGAGTTTTGACCGGAAGTGAACCATTTTCGCAAACTTTAAAGAACTCGTGACCTACTAGCTGCATGTCAAATTTGAAAACGATCGGTTTAGTGGTTCTGGAGAAGAAGATTTTTAAAGATTTTACACAAAATCCAATATGGCGTCCGAACCACGTGACATAGCAAAAATGTGGAGAATTTGTCCCGAGATATTCACCGCCAGAACATGTGTGCAAAATTTCAGACCTGTATGTTGAACGGTAAAAAAGTTTCCATGCGAACAAACTCGGTGAAAAAAAAAAAATAATAATAATAATAAGAAAAAACAGAACGATTACAATAGGGATCCCGTTCGGGAGAACGGGATCCCTAACTAGAATGGATCTGCGAACAGCAGATCCTAGGCCGGGATCCCGGATCGGATCGATGACGTTTTCCCCTTCATGATCTGTGTTCGAAGGACACATGTTCCACATACACCGCTTTCAAAGTTTCCATGCGACCTTACACCGTTTGTCACTGAGGCAGTCGGCCGGTCATTTGCATTCCCTCGAATATATCAGCGACCTTGATGATGCTACGCTATGCCCAGTGAAAAACGGTCGTTCTTTGGCAGACATAGCCCGCTATTTGTAAGAAATAACGCTAAAACACGACCAGTGTAACAGGAAGTTTGTACAGACTCACAGCTCCTCTGATAGCTCGACAATCGTTAGAAAGTCAACACTTGGACCGCGGCACATGTCCATATCTGTCAGTCACCCTGGCCTGTTTAATGTATAGTAAAGAGCACGAGGCCTGCGCAAAACAAAGCTAACCTTTACAGGTCCACGTCGTTTGCTGTTGTAGTTAGATCTCTACACCATCTAATAGAGTACTGGAGTTAGATGGGAACTGGAATCAATGTCATCCTACAACCGTTTCGGGAGATCACGGACAGTGTAGCCGAAAGCATCAGGTCAAATACTACAAACCCAGTTTTGTCCCCATCTAACTCCATGTTAAAGCAATAGGATTACCACCTTTTTCTAAACAAAAAACGGTGTTGTCATTTAAACGCTTGTAGCGAAAAAACTATTGATCGGAGCTCAAATCTGTTGACGAATGCTCGAAAGAGCATGTCTTGTTCTACAAATTCGTGCAGGTTGCACATTTCTAGCTCCCACAACTCTCGAGTTACAGGTCATTGAAGTTACGTCACTTTTTTGAGTTTTTTGCTAATATCTCAAAAAGTTACACAGATATGCAAAAAATACAAACAGATTCAGAATCAGCAGCTCAAGATACACCAGAATGCGTTCAGAACGTTTGAACTTTAAGAACTTTTTGTGACGTCATAAATTCGACCAATGGCGAACTTCCAGAATTTTGACCGGAAGTGAACCATTTTCGCAAACTTTAAAGAACTCGTAACTTACTAGCTGCATGTCAAATTTGAAACCGATCGGTTCAGTGGTTCTGGAGAAGAAGATTTTTAAAGATTTTACACAAAATCCAATATGGCGGCCGAACCACGTGACATGGCAAAAAAGTGGAGAATTTGTCCCGAGGTATTCTCCGCCAGAATATGTGTGCAAAATTTCAGACCTGTATGTTAAACTGCAAAAAAGTTTCCATGCGAACAATGTCGGTGAAAAAAAAATAATAATAATAATAATAATAATAATAATAATAAGAAAAAACAGAACGATTACAATAGGGATCCCGTTCGGGAGAACGGGATCCCTAAAAAACAGAACGATTACAATAGGGATCCCGTTCGGGAGAACGGGATCCCTAATAATAAGAAAAAACAGAACAATAACAAAAGGGATCCCGTTCGGGAGAACGGGATCCCTAACTAGAATGGATCTGCGAATAGCAGATCCTAGGCCGGGATCCCGGATCGGATCGATGACGTTTTCCCCTTAATGATCTGTGTTCGAAGGACACATGTTCCACATAAACCGCTTTCAAAGTTTCCATGCGATGTTACACCGTTTGTCACTGAGGCAGTCGGGAGGTCATTTGCATTTCTTCGAATAGATCGGCGACCTTGATGATGCTACGCTATGCCCAGTGAAAAACGGTCGTTCCTTGGCAGACTTAGCCCGCTATTTGTAAGAAATAAAGCAAAAACACGACCAGTGTAACACGAAGTTTGTACAGACTCACAGCTCCACTGATAGCTCGGCCATCGTTAGAAAGTCAACACTTGGACCAAGGCATATGTCCATATCTGTCAATCACCCTGGCCTGTTTAAGAGAACGAGGCCTGCGCAAAACAAAGCTAACTTTTACAGGTCCACGTCGTTTTCAGTTGTAGTTAGATCTCTACGCAATCTAACAGAGTACTGGAGTTAGATGGGAACTGGAATCAATGTCATCCTACAACCGTTTCGGGAGATCACGGACAGTGTAGCCGAAAGCATCAGGTCCAATACTACAAACCCAGTCCAGTCCCCATCTAACTCCATGTTAAAGCAATAGGATTCCCATGTTTTTCTGAACAAAAAACGGTGTTGTCATTTAAACGCTTGTAGCGAAAAAAGTATTGATCGGAGCTCAAATCCGTTGACGAATGCTCGAAAGAGCAGGTCTTGGGCTACAATTTCGTGCAGGTTGCACATTTCTAGCTCCCACAGATCTCGAGTTACAGGTCATTGAAGTTACGTCACTTTTTTGAGTTTTTTGTTAATATCTCAAAAAGTTACTCAGATATGCAAAAAATACAACCAGATTGGAAATGTGCAGCTCAAGATACATCGGAATACGTTCAGAACAATTGAATTTTAAGAACTTTTTGTGACGTCACAAATTCGACCAATGGCGAGCTTCCAGAGTTTTAACCGGAAGTGAACCATTTTCGGAAACTTTAAAGAACTCGTAACCTACTAGCTGCATATTAAATTTGAGAACGATCGGTTCAGTGGTTCTGGAGAAGAAGATTTTTAAAAGTTTTACACAAAATCCAATATGGCGGCCGAACCACGTGACATAACAAAAAAGTGGAGAATTTGTCCCGAGATATTCACCGCTAGAATATGTGTGCAAAATTTGGAACCTGTATGTTGAACAGTAAAAAAGTTTCCATGCGAACAATGTCGGTGAAAAAAAAATAATAATAATAATAATAACTAGAATGGATCTGCGAATAGCAGATCCTAGGCCGGGATCCCGGATCTGATCGATGACGTTTTCCCCTTCATGTTCTGTGTTCGAAGGACACATGTTCCATATACACGGCTTTCGAAGTTTCCATGCGACCTGACACCGTTTGTCACTGACGCAGTCGGCCGGTCATTTGCATTCCCTTGAATAGATCAGCGACCTTGATGATTCTACGCTATGCCCAGTGAAAAACGGTCGTCCCTTGGCAGACTTCGCCCGCTATTTGTAAGAAATAACGCAAAAACACGACCAGTGTAACAGCAAGTTTGTACATTCACATCTCAATCCACGACATGCCATGCACAGACTAACTGCTCCACTCATAGCTCGGCCATCGTTAGAAAGTCAGCACTTGGACCAGTTCACATATCCATATTTGTTAATCACCCTGGATTGTTTAACGTATAGTAAAGAGCACGAGGTCTGCGCAAAACAAAGCTAACTTTTACAGGTCCATGTCGTTTGCTGTTGTAGTTAGATCTCTACGCCATCTAATAGAGTACTGGAGTTAGATGGGAACTGGAATCAATGTCATCCTACAACCGTTTCGGGAGATCACGGACAGTGTAGCCGAAAGCATCAGGCCAAATACTACAAACCCAGTTTTGTCCCCATCTAACTCCATGTTAAAGCAATAGGAATCCCACCTTTTTCTAAACAAAAAAACGGTGTTGTCATTTAAACGCTTGTAGCGAAAAAACTATTGATCGGAGCTGAAATCCGTTGACGAATGCTCGAAAGAGCATGTCTTGGGCTACAATTTCCTGCAGGTTGCACGTTTCTAGCTGTCCTAGTTCTCGAGTTACAGGTCATTGAAATTACGTAACTTTATTGATTTTTTGGCTGATATCTCAAAAAGTTACACAGATATGCAAAAAATACAACCAGATTCGGAATCAGCAGCTCAAGATACATCAGAATACGTTCAGAACATATGAACTATGAGAACTTTTTGTGACGTCACAAATTCGACCAATGGCGAGCTTCCAGAGTTTTGACCGGAAGTGAACCATTTTCGCAAACTTTGAAGAACTCCTGACCTACTAGTTGCATGTCAAATTTGAGAACGATCGGTTCAGTGGTTCTGGAGAAGAAGATTTTTAAAGATTTTACTCAAAATCCAATATGGCGGCCGAACCACGTGACATAGCAAAAAAAAAAAAAATATACCCCTAGAAAATTTCCTTTAGATCGTGTGTGCAAAATTTTAAACTTCTATGTTAATCGGTGTTGGAGTTCTGCTGCTAAGAAAATCGAAAAAAAAAAAAAATAATAATAATAATAACTAGAATGGATCTGCGAATAGCAGATCCTAGGCCGGGATCCCGGATCGGATCGATGACGTTTTCCCCTTCATGATTTTTGTTCGAAGGATACATGTTCCACAAACACGGCTTTCAAAGTTACCTTGCGACCTTACACCGTTTGTCACTGATGCAGTCGGCCGGTCATTTGCATTCCCTCGAATAGATCGACGACCTTAATGATGCTACGATATGCCCAGTGAGAAACGGTCGTTCCTTGGGAGACTTAGCCCGCTAATTGTAAGAAATAAGGCAAAAACACGACCAGTGTAACAGCCTGTTTGTACATTTACATCTCAATCCACGACATGCCATGCACAGACTAACTGCTCCACTGATAGCTCGGCCATCGTTGGAAAGTCAGCACTTTTACCAGTTCAGATGTCCATATCTGTTAATCACCCTGGACTGTTTAACGTATAGTAAAGAGGACGAGGTCTGCGCAAAACAAAGTTAACTTTTACAGGTCCATGTCATTTGCTGTTGTAGTTAGATCTCTACGCCTTCTAATAGAGTACTGGAGATAGATGGGAACTGGAATCAATGTCATCCTACAACTGTTTCGGGAGATCACGGACAGTGTGGCCGAAACCATCAGGTCAAATACTATAAACCCAGTCCAGTCCCCATCTAACTCCATGTTAAAGCAATGGGATTCCCACCTTTTTCTAAACAAAAAACGGTGTTGTCATTTAAACGCTTGTAGCGAAAAAACTATTGATCGGAGCTCAAATCCGTTGACGAATGCTCGAACGAGCATGTCTTGGGCTACAATTTCGTGCAGGTTGCACATTTCTAGCTGTCCTAGTTCTCGAGTTACAGGTCATTGAAATTACGTAACTTTATTGATTTTTTGGCTGATATCTCAAAACGTTACACAGATATTGAAAAAATACAAGCAGATTCGGAATCAGCAGCTCAAGATACATCAGAATACGTTCAGAACATATGAACTTTGAGAACTTTTTGTGACGTCACAAATTCGACCAATGGCGAGCTTCCAGAGTTTTGACCGGAAGTGAACCATTTTCGCAAACTTTGAAGAACTCCTGACCTACTAGTTGCATGTCAAATTTGAGAACGATCGGTTCAGTGGTTCTGGAGAAGAAGATTTTTAAAGATTTTACACAAAATCCAATATGGCGGCCGAACCACGTGACATAGCAAAAAAAAAAAAATATACCCCTAGAAAATTTCCTCTAGATTTTGTTTGCAAAATTTTAAACTTCTATGTTGATCGGTGTTGGAGTTCTGCTGCTAACAAAATCGAAAAAAAAAAATAATAATAATAATAATAACTAGAATGGATCTGCGAATAGCAGATCCTAGGCCGGGATCCCGGATCTGATCGATGACGTTTTCCCCTTCATGTTCTGTGTTCGAAGGACACATGTTCCATATACACGGGTTTCAAAGTTTCCATGCGACCTTACACCCTTTGTCACTGAGGCAGTCGGCCGATCATTTGCATTCCCTCGAATAGATCAGCGACCTTGATGATTCTACGCTATGCCCAGTGAAAAACGGTCGTCCCTTGGCAGACTTAGCCCGCTATTTGTAAGAAATAAGGCAAAAACACGACCAGTGTAACAGCAAGTTTGTACATTCACATCTCAATCTACGACCTGCCATGCACAGACTCACAGCTCCACTGATAGCTCGGCCACCGTTAGAAAGTCAGCAGTTATACCAGGGCACATGTCCATATCTGTCAATCACCCTGGTCTGTTTAACGTATAGTAAAGGGGACGAGGTCTGCGCAAAACAAAGCTAACTTTTACAGGTCCTCGTTGTTTGCTGTTGAAGTTAGATCTCTACGCCATCTAATAGAGTACTGGAGATAGATGGGAACTGGAATCAATGTCACCCCACAAGCGTTTCGGGAGATCACGGACAGTGTAGCCGAAAGCATCAGGTCAAATACTACAAACCCAGTCCAGTCCCCATCTAACTCCATGTTAAAGCAATAGGATTCCCACCTTTTTCTAAACAAAAAACGGTGTTGTGATTTAAACGCTTGTAGCGAAAAAACTATTAATCGGAGCTCAAATCCGTTGGAGACTGATCAAAAGAGCATGTCTTGGGCTACAATTTCGTGCAGGTTGCACATTTATAGCTGTCATAGTTCTCGAGTTACAGGTCATTGAAATTACGTAACTTTATTGATTTTTTGGCTGATATCTCTAAAAGTTACACAGATATTGAAAAAATACAACCAGATTCGGAATCAGCAGCTCAAGATACATCAGAATACGTTGAGAACAATTGAACTTTGAGAACTTTTTGTGACGTCACAAATTCGACCAATGGCGAGCTTCCAGAGTTTTGACCGGAAGTAAACTATTTTCGCAAACTTTAAAGAACTCGTGACCTACTAGCGGCATGTTAAATTTGAGAACGATCAGTTTAGTGGTTCTGGAGAAGAAGATTTTTAAATGTTTTACACAAAATCCAATATGGCGGCCGAACCACGTGACATAGCAAAAAAAAAAAAAATATACCCCTAGAAAATTTCCGCTAAATTGTGTGTGCAAAATTTTAAACTTCTATGTTGATCGGTGTTGGAGTTCTGCTGCTAACAAAATCGAAAAAAAAAAAAAATAATAATAATAATAACTAGAATGGATCTGCGAATAGCAGATCCTAGGCCGGGATCCCGGATCGGATCGATGACGTTTTCCCCTTCATGTTCTGTGTTCGAAGGACACATGTTCCATATACACGGCTTTCAAAGTTTCCATGCGACCTTACACCGTTTGTCACTGAGGCAGTCGGCCGGTCATATGCATTCCCTCGAATAGATCAGCGACCTTGATGATTCTACGCTATGCCCAGTAAAAAACGGTCGTCCCTTGGCAGACTTAGCCCGCTATTTGTAAGAAATAAGGCAAAAACACGACCAGTGTAACAGCAAGTTTGTACATTCACATCTCAATCCACGACCTGCCATGCACAGATTTACAGCTCCACTGATAGCTCGGCCACCGTTAGAAAGTCAGCACTTATACCAGGGCACATGTCCATATCTGTCAATCACCCTGGCCTGTTTAACGTATAGTAAAGAGGACGAGGTGTGCGCAAAACAAAGCTAACTTTTACAGGTCCACGTCGTTTGCTGTTGAAGTTAGATCTCTACGCCATCTAATAGAGTACTGGAGATAGATGGGAACTGGAATCAATGTCATCCCACAACCGTTTCGGGAGATCACGGACAGTGTGGCCGAAACATCAGGTCAAATACTACAAACCCAGTCCAGTCCCCATCTAACTCCATGTTAAAGCAATAGGATTCCCATCTTTTTCTAAACAAAAAACGGTGTTGTGATTTAAACGCTTGTGGCGAAAAAACTATTGATCGGAGCTCAAATCTGTTGACGAATGCTCGAAAGAGCATGTCTTGGGCTACAATTTCGTGCAGGTTGCACATTTCTAGCTGTCATAGTTCTCGAGTTACAGGTCATTGAACTTACGTCTATTTTTTTACTTTTTTGCTTATATCTCAAAAAGTTACACAGATATACAAAAAACACAAGCAGATTCAGAATCAGCAGCTCAAGATACACCAGAATGTGTTCAGAACAATTGAACTTTGAGAACTTTTTGTGACGTCACAAATTCGACCAATGGCGAACTTCTAGAATTTTGACCGGAAGTGAACCATTTTCGCAAACTTTAAAGAACTCGTGACTTACTAGCTGCATGCCAACTTTCAAATCGATCGGTTCAGTGGTTCTTGAGAAGAAGATTTTTAAAGATTTTACACAAAATCCAATATGGCGGCCGAACCACGTGACATAGCAAAAAAGTTGAGAATTTGTCCCGAGGTATTCACCGCCAGAATATGTGTGCAAAATTTCAGACCTGTATGTTGAACGGTAAAAAAGTTTCCATGCGAACAATGTCGGTGAAAAAAAAAAAATAATAATAATAATAATAATAATAACTAGAATGGATCTGCGAATAGCAGATCCTAGGCCGGGATCCCGGATCGGATCGATGACGTTTTCCCCTTCATGTTCTGTGTTCGAAGGACACATGTTCCACATACACGGCTTTCAAAGTTTCCATGCGACCTTACACCGTTTGTCACTGAGGCAGTCGGCCGGTCATTTGTATTCCCTCGAATAGATCGGCGACCCTAATGATGCCACGCTATGCCCGGTGAAAAACGGCCGTTTCTTGGTAGATTTAGCCCGCTAATTGTAAGAAATAATGCAAAAACACGACCAGTGTAACAGCAAGTTTGTACATTGACATCTCAATCCACGACCTGCCATGCACGGACTCACTGCTCCACTGATAGCTCGGCCATCGTTAGAAAGTCAGCACTTGGACCAGGGCACATATCCATATCTGTCAATCTCCCTGGTCTGTTTAACGTATAGTAAAGAGGACAAGGTCTACGCAAAACAAAGCTAACTTTTACAGGTCCACGTCGTTTGCTGTTGTAGTTAGATCTCTACGCCATCTAATAGAATACTGGAGTTAGATGTGAAATGGAATCAATGTCATCGTACAACCGTTTCGGGAGATCACGGACAGTGTAGCCGAAAGCATCAGGTCAAATACTATAAACCCAGTCCAGTCCCCATCTAACTCCATGTTAAATCAATAGGATTCCAATCTTTTCTAAACAAAAAACGGTGTTGTCATTTAAACGCTTGTAGCGAGAAAACTATTGATCGGAGCTCAAATCCATTGACGAATGCTCGAAAGAGCATGTCTTGGGCTACAATTTCGTGCAGGTTGCACATTTCTAGCTGCCATAGTTCTCGAGTTACAGGTCATTGAAGTTACGTCACTTTTATGAGTTTTTTGCTTATATCTCAAAAAGGTTTGCAGATACAAAAAAAATACAAGCAGATTCAGAATCAGCAGCTCAAGATACATCAGAATACGTTCAGAACATTTGAACTTTGAGAACTTTTTGTGACGTCACAAATTCGACCAATAGCGAGCTTCCAGAATTTTGACCGGAAGTGAACCATTTTCGCAAACTTTAAAGAACTCGTGACCTACTAGCTGCATGTCAAATTTAAAACCGATCGGTTCAGTGGTTCTGGAGAAGAAGATTTTTAAAGATTTTACACAAAATCCAATATGGCGGCCGAACAACGTGACTTAAGAAAAAAACAAAAAATATACCCCTGGAAAATTACCGCCAGATTGTGTGTACAAAATTTGAGACCTCTATGTTGAACGGTGTTTGAGTTCTGCTGCTCACAAAGTCGGTGAAAAAAAAATAATAATAATAATAATAATAATAATAAGAAAAAACAGAACGAAAACAATAGGGATCCCGTTCGGGAGAACGGGATCCCTAATAACTAGAATGGATCTGCGAATAGCAGATCCTAGGCCGGGATCCCGGATCGGATCGATGACGTTTTCCCCTTCATGTTCTGTGTTCGAAGGACACATGTTCCACATACACGGCTTTCAAAGTTTCCATGCGATCTTACACCGTTTGTCACTGAGGCAGTCGGCCGGTCATTAGCATTTCAGCGAATAGATCGGCGACCTTAAAGATGCTACGTTATGCCCAGTGAAAAACGGTCGTTTCTTGGCACACTTAGCCCGCTTTTTGTAAGAAATAAGGCAAAAACACGACCAGTGTAACAGCAAGTTTGTACATTCACATCTCAATCCACGACCTGCCATGCACAGACTCACTGCTCTACTGATTGCTCGGCCATCGTTAGAAAGTCAGCACTTGGACCAGGGCACATGTCCATATCTATCAATCACCCTGGCCTGTTTAACGTATTGTAAAGAGCACGAGGTCAGCGCAAAACAAAGCTAACTTTCAGAGGTCCACGTCGTTTGCTGTTGTAGTTAGATCTCTACGCCATCTAATAAAGTACTGGAGTTAGATGGGAAATGGAATCAATGTCATCGTACAACGGTTTCAGGAGATCACGGACAGTGTAGCCGAAAGCATCAGGTCAAATACTACAAACCCAGTCCAGTCCCCATCTAACTCCATGTTAAAGCAATAGGATTCCCGTCTTTTTCTGAACAAAAAACGGTGTTGTGATTGAAACGCTTCTAGCGAAAAAACTATTGATCGGAGCTCAAATCCGTTGACGAATGATCGAAAGAGCATGTCTTGGGCTACAATTTCGTGCAGGTTGCACATTTCTAGCTGTCATAGTTCTCGAGTTACAGGTCATTGAAGTTACGTAACTTTTTTGAGTTTTTTGCTCATATCGTAAAAACTTACACAGATACAAAAAAAATGCAAGCAGATTCGGAATCAGCAGCTCAAGATACACCAGAATACGTTCAGAACAATTGAACTTTGAGAACTTTTTGTGACGTCACAAATTCGACCAATAGCGAACTTCCAGAGTTTTGACCGGAAGTGAACCATTTTCGCAAACTTTAAAGAACTTGTGACCTACTAGCTGCATGTCAAATTTGAAAACGATCGGTTCAGTGGTTCTGGAGAAGAAGATTTTTAAAGATTTTACACAAAATCCAATATGGCGGCCGAACCACGTGACATAGCCAAAAAAAAAAAAATATACCCCTAGAAAATCTCCTCAAGATGATGTGTGCAAAATTTTGAATTTCTGTCTTGAACGGTGTTTGAGTTCTGCTGCTAACAAAATCGAAAAAAAAAAATAATAATAATAATAATAATAATAATAAGAAAAAACAGAACAATAACAAAAGGGATCCCGTTCGGGAGAACGGGATCCCTAATAATAACTAGAATGGATCTGCGAATAGCAGATCCTAGGCCGGGATCCCGGATCGGATCGATGACGTTTTCCGCACCCAATAATACACGGTCCTTATCACAGAAAGTTTATACTTTTACGTATCAATCCACGGCCTGCCATGCACAGTCTAGCCGGCCCCCTCCTTCCTCTTGACAATGGGGCTAGGCAACCATCCATGCAGTTTACAGCATCATTAATCATACTCAAGTGTATTTCTTGGGCCTCCGTGGCTCAGTCGGTTAGCGCACTAGCGCAGCGTAATGACCCAGGAGCCTCTCACCAATGCGGTCGCTGTGAGTTCAAGTCCAGCTCATGCTGGCTTCCTCTCCGGCCGTAAGTGGGAAGGTCTGCCAGCAACCTGCGGATGATCGTGGGTTTCTCCCGGGCTGTGCCCGGTTTCTACCCACCATAATGCTGGCCGCCGTCGTATAAGTGAAATATTCTTGAGTACGGCGTAAAACACCAATCAAAAAAAAAATAATAATCAAGTGTATTTCTCAGACATTTATACAGACATATTAAACTCTAAGTAATTTATGTTACTGACTCTTTTCAACTGTTTGTGCTTGATAGCATAATTTTATATAAAATGATTTTGGCTAACGTTTAGCTTATAAATGCGTAAAATGTCAGTTCGTTAGCGGATCAGACTGTCGATAAATCGAGATCGACCATTCTCTCTGATTATCCGACTTTGATAAGCAGATATGGTTTAGTATCCACAACTGAACACACAAGCCAAGTTTCATTAAATTCGGACAGGTGGTTCAAGTGGGCAGGCAAAAGTTGAATTGTTGTGTTGTCTATTATAAAACACAGTAAGTAGAAAAATTTCTTTGTAAAAAGTTAATAGAAAGATTTACTTTAATAGCATTATCTGAAAGTACAACTTATATAGAAGGTTACTGTGTTCCGGTGGAAACCGCACGAAGCTTTTTTAAAAGTTTACATTCTTGTAGGAATATAAATTGTGTGTATGACCCGATGCCAATTTTGCCGGTAATATCAAGAGCAAAATGGAAAGAACAAAATAACCCCTGCTAATATGAGGCTCAGTGCGTCTGTGACTGTAATCACATTATCCTCTGATAGATGGTCAGATAAGCACGATCCCCTGTGTGTTACATACACTTGCCCCTGCAAGAAAAGGGTTTCGAACGGAAATAACAAAATAACCCCTGCCAATATAACGCTCATTGCGTGTGTGATTGTAATCACATTGCGCTGTGATAGATGGTGGGATAAGCACGACCCCCTATGTGTTATACACACTTCTCCCTGCAAGAAAAGGGGTTTCACACAGCAGGTAAACTGACATGAACTCACATGCTGAAGTGATACTGTGTCTATAAGGGATAGAGAGACAAAGGAAGTGTCCTGCATGCTGAGGAATCGAGACGTGTCTAGTGAAAACACACAGAGTCAAAGAATACGTAGGGAGGGGTGTGTATTAATGCATGGAGTCATATTTCGCTACATTGAGTCATATTCCGCTACATTGAATGAAGAGTGAGTGCTTGGGGTTTAACGTTGTGCTCAACAGTTTTTCAGTCATGTGACGACGAAGGAATCCTTAGGGTGTATTTAATGAACATCTTGTTGCAGGACGATTTTCCACCGCTCTTTTATCTAGACTTACCGAAGGCAAGTAAGCCGCCCCGCTTACCCCGCTTGTCCGAGACATATTACTGATGCGGATCAACCAGTTGTTGCACTATCCGCTTCATGCTGAACGTCAAACGAGGAAGTTACAACTTCCTCTTTTAAAGTCTTAGGTGTGACTCGACCCAGGATTGATCCTGGATATAGGCCTACCGCTCCGAAAGCGGACGCTCTACCAACTGTGCTATCCAGAGATCGAATGGAGAGGGGGGGGGGGGGGGGGGGGTGGAGGCTGCCCAATTCAAGTCGCTCTTATTCATACAATGTTTGTTGTATGACTTTCCTTGTTAGAAGTATGTTAAAATGTTAAATAAATATGTAATTAATTGCATAATAAATAATGCCTGCATCGCTAATTACATTGTATATTTTGATAGGCAACACATATTAATTTTCCTAAAAGAACCAACACGCACGACTTCGTTTAAGTCTATTTTATCATTTTTTCACTGGCACATTTATGTCATTAGGCTAATATCAGGGCAGTTATAGGCCTACATACACATAACAAATATGAAAATCAGCGTTCAGGCACTATGTCAAGCATGCTTCGCTAAAAGGCGATCAGGTACATTTGTTCACTGTATGAGATTAATGCACTTCTGGTAATATTTCTCTGAACACTGCCTTTGGAACTTGATCATTCATTTGAAATTGTCACTTAACCTCATTGTGATTGTGTAGCTCATATAATGCATTCCCTACTGGTGCGCTCTCAACTCTGTGTGGATGTTTGGTGGCAACTGCGGAGGAAGAGGTGGGGGGCGGGGGGGGATTTGGTTTGCATTTGCTTTTCCGGCCTACATGGCAACTGCGAAGTGTCAGTCTATTTTTAGCGCATGACATCATTATATGTGACCAATGAACGTCGGCCAATCCCTCTTTCTGCTTGTTTTCAGCTAGCTGGTGAAAGATTTTGTGTATCGCTATTTGTTTTGCAAGTGGACGACCTTAACAGAGTTTGCTGTTTAATTGGATTGACAGAGCATAGTGTAAGTTACTCTTACATGTTCTCACTTATTTGGAATTTTGCTGTTGGGGTAGAATTCATGTGTATTACCGATGCACTTAAAACGCTACGGTACTGCTGATACTGACTGGTATGCCGTGCGTGTGGTGCAACAACAACAGGCGTACATTACACCACATGCATTCGTCTCAAAATAGCCCTTACAGTCATTTACTAATACCCTCTATTGGTTTTTCTCAAAATTCAGAAAGACCAGCCGTTACATACTAACAACTATTTTGAGACAAGGGCCTGCGGTTAGACTTGACTGTAAGTTACAGTGAATGTTCTTAGTAGCTTGAATTATTATCAAAAGTGATTTGCTGGTCTTCTAATAGACATACGGGTATTGATAGATAGAGTGGGTAGGGGTCATCAAAACCACAGTGGTAGTGTATGCGAACTCAAACCCAGGCCTCCCGTTTTTTCCCCGTCTTTTTGGACAACCTTAGCTTAGAGCAACAAACATTCACACGCTATTTCGGTAGATGATGGGTTACATTTCAGGGCAATATCTTGAATGGAAGTGCCAATTAGAATGAACTGATCGATTAGTTGTGCCTTTTCATTGCAGGAACATCACTTTGTTCGATTTCTGTGGTTGCCATGTTTATCTGGTATTTATTTTCCTACATAATGCCATCAGCTTGGTAGGGTTTACTGTCAAGGAGATAGCTCATTTGGTTTTGCTAGTGCAGTTTTTAGTGGAGGCATAGATAGAGGGACAGTGATGTGTAATGACAGTCGATTCAAGTTTGTGTTTATCCATGGTTACCGTTTAGCCATTTTCACCTATAATGGTTTGCTATTAAGTATGGTCTCGTGTCCTTGCTACAAAGACAGTTGTTTTGCTTGTTCTGTTTAGATTATTAGGTATAGTTTGGTGTTTATATGGGCTTGTCTCATGAATGTATTATAAAGGGTGGGTATTCTACATGCATGTTAGCGTATGGATTATTGTTACTAGTTTATTGTTACTAGTTTAATGTTGTTTAATGTCCTGCAACAAGGAGGTTCATTAATGTTTGTTATAGGCGTATATTGAGTTCACCTGAACTCTTGTTTTCATTTGCAGTGCAACATGCCACGGAAAAAGTACTGGAGAAAAACAAGATTCCATAAGGTAAGGTGGGCTCAATATATTATGTGCATAATATCATGTCTGTTTAGTTTTTACAAGCATTGGTACATGAACTGTATTCTTATTAGTGATTATATTTGACAGTCTGCAGAAAAAGGGTGTATTTAACACTAATAAAAGGGACATTTTTATGTTTAAGGGAAAAATGGAGCTAAAGTTCAGGAATGTTCAACTCTTGTACTGACTGCATAATGATGGGGAAGCAGGAGTTTACAAATGACATTGGATAGGGCTTGCATGGTTTTTAACTGCTGTTCTATGCTTAGTACAATGCGGGTGGTTGGGTGTGGGGGGAGAGGGGGGTGGGAATCATCAGATGCACCTAATTGGACCAAGATATCCCTTATACATGTACACTGGAACTGTTTTCCTGTGGGCTCTCACTGTAATGATACAATAGTTAGACGGAGTTTTCTCCCAGTAAGTTATGCAGCACACCTGTAATAAATGGTGATATTTTCTAATGTGGGATATTATAAGATAGTGTTTCTTTGCAGAGATTTGTTTTTTTCTGTACTCTTTAAGATGTACTTGATTGGTCATGGTCACAGATTGGTTATGGTCACAGATTGCAAATTAATTGCTGGTTGTCATAGTTTCTCTGTCAAGAGACTATGCCTTAGATTTGCTACAAACAATCGGTAATGGCTAATCAAATCAAACTTCAGCTATTCTTCCTGAATAAGCAAAATTATGACTTCTCAGAAATGCCACCCCCATTTTTGTACTGTTTACCGTTTTAAAAAAGCAGTAAAGTTTGTAAAAAGCTATAATTTGACTCGAATTAATCATTCGTAATGAACTCTGGAAGATAACATGTTATCTCTAAAATGGACACATCCATGAAATCCTGGACTTCAGGAAACATGACTCACATATGAACTTGTCAGCACTTTGAAGTTCAGAAGGGATGAAATTTGACTGATCTTATTCTGTCTGTGACCAGAATTCTACAGATGTAATGACTCGAGAAACGTATTTATGACAATCCATTACCTTGATTAAGTACGGCGTGGAATTGACAATTTGACATCATCAGCATTACCTGTATCGTTTTCTCCATAAAATTTTTACCCATCTGAGTACTTTCCTGGATAGTTTATTGGTTAATGCCAATTATAATGCATAAACGTAGTTTTTAACATGGAAACCATAAGCAACAGCAGCGTGCTAGGATTTAGTACACTGCGGATGGTCGTGGGTTTCCTGCAGGTTCCACCCACCATAATGCTCACCGCAGTCGTATAAGTGAAATATTCTTGAGTACGTTGTAAGACACCAATCAGATAAATAAATAAATTTAGTATAACGCGCAGCATAGCTCGCAACAGACGCACATAAGTGTGTGTGCCATATGGTATTGCATTACTAGTTTAACAAAGGCTGCCACGTAATGGTGATGTGTATTGAAAGTTGTCTGCACTTTTTTTTTTTTTTTTTACAAAAATGAAATGACAACACCTTCTTCTGTGTTAAGGTAATTAAATATTGCCAAACTTCACTTTTTCTTTGCTTTACAGTTGTATTTGGGACTGTCTGTATTAGCTGTACTTGATGTTTTGAATAAACTGGTAGGCTTTGTTACTCACAAGCAATACAAGTAAAGTCCTCAGATCAGACTGTGTGCCCAAAGCCTCAAATAATGGGGCAGCTCATGCGCACAGCAAATTATGTACACAATAATAGCATGGATGGCTGATGTTCATTTCTTGATTGTATATCTTACTTTTTAAGGAGACAAAAGGGGATGGAAACGTATCAAAAAACAATGACAGTGACGAGTCTGGGACTGTTGGTTTTACAGAGATAAGTACAGTTTGTGGACATTTTCATCAAGGACATCCACAATTTATGCCAAACAGTGGAGCACAATGTGTGGCTAATAGTTGCTCAGCTATTCTGTATGATAAAGTAAAGCCAGTTTCTATGTGGACTAGTAATGATCTTGATGCTGTATTGATTTCTGGTGATGAATTGTACTCTAATGTTAAACCTAATCTTCCTGCTGGTGAGACCCATTTGCTCATTTCAGACATTCCAGATGTGATGGACATGCACAATGGTACATTCGGTATAAGGGCAGGTGAATCTTTGACAGGTTATGTACTTGGTACTGTTCATGCAGATCTGCAATCTGATATTTTCATGCCACTGAGAGATGCTCTTGAGAGAACACTATCTGTGTTTACTTCTTGCCTTATAACCTTCAACTCTTCTACATTTGCTATCATTAAACGAGACCAGTACTTATATGTTGTTGATTCTCATTCCAGGAATGTAGAAGGTGTACAAGTTGTTGATGGGACTGCTGTAAGCATCCGATACACAGGTCTAGAAGGGGTATTTCAACACTGTAGTCGTCTGGCTATTTCACTTAACACTGGTGAGTATGAACAGTTTGAGATTACTGGCGTTGATGTAGTTACTCATGAGGATCATGCTGATTCTGGTGATGTCATGCATGTACAGACTACATGGACATCTTTATCATTTAACCCACTGACAGATGAAGACCAAAGTCTAATGTGTACGAAGCTAGAATTGCAGAAATTACCAGAACTTGATGGTCTTGGATCATGCTCCTTCCTTGGTGAACCATGCAGGACAAAGAAGATTAAAATGGATGGGAACTGTTTTTTTAGAGCATTGTCTTTTGCAATATCTGGCACAGAGGAGAACCATAGACGACTGCGACTATTAACAGTAAAACATCTTCGGGAAAACTCAAGGCTCTTCTCCCCATACCTTCGAGATGGACATGTCACTGTAGAAAGCTATTTACAGTCATCGCAGATGAAGTATTTACATACATGGGCCACTGAAGTAGAAATTCTCGCAGCGTCAGACATGCTCCAGACTGACATCTACACCTACAGTGAATCATGGTTGTTGTTTTCCAAGTCTCAAGCTCGGGAGCAGATGAATAATTCAACCAGGGCTATTTATTTACATCATGTTTCAAGTTGTCACTATGATGTGGTTATTTGTGTAAAAAATCAGTCATTAGATCTTTGTGCTGGAAATTGTTTACTGTGTAGTAACCATAGTACTGGAGGAATAAAAAGCATAACACATGTGAAATGTGAGGAAGATGACAACATTGTCAAAGGTGATGCAGTTGGTTCACGAAAAGACAACGGGAACAAATGGTTCTTTGGAAAAGAGTTGAAGAAGAAGCTACATCGTGAACATATCCAGCAGAAAAGGCTCATAACAGTGCATGACTGTACAGATGTGATAAAGAAGCCATACGCGGGACTACAAGACACCAAGAAAGACCCAAACACATATGGTGCAAATGTGTCATACAGGAGACATATTTTGGCAGCTTATAAAGAGAAATATGCCAAACCAGACTACAGGGAATCGGCAATCCGACAAGGCAAGCAGAGATACAGTAGTGATGAATTGTACCAAAATAGGATTAAGGCGTACAGCAAGGCCAAATATTTGTCGGACACCAAACATAAACAGAAGGTCAAAGCGTACAGCAAGGAGAGATATTTGTCAGACACCAAACATAAACAGAAGGTCAAAGCGTACAGCAAGGAGAGGTATTTGTCAGACACCAGGCATAAGCAGAAGGTGAAAGCGTATAGCAAACAGAAGTATTTGTCAGACACTAGACATAAACAGAAGGTGAAAGCATACAGCCAGGCAAAATATATGACGGACACCAGACACAGAGAGATGGTGAAATCGTACAGCCAGGCAAAATATATGATGGACACCAGACACAAAGAGATGGTGAAAACATACAGCAAGGCAAAATATATGATGGACACCAGGCACAAAGAGAAGGTGAAAACGTACAGCAAGGCAAAATATATGATGGACACCAGGCACAAAGAGAAGGTGAAAACGTACAGCAAGGCAAAATATATGATGGACGCCAGACACAAACAGAAGGTGAAAGCGTACAGCAAGAGAAAGTATATGGATGATGAGTTTAGGAAAAACAAGCAATCACAGCTGAAAAAAAAGTATTCAGAATCAAAGTCATACAGGAAAGATGTAATAAATAGACAGTTGGAACGCAGACGACAGAGAATAGCAGACCTTTCTTGTATTGATAGAGTAACATCTGTTTTTCAAAACTTAATAAGTGACGCACCACACCACGTATGTACAGTTTGTCATCGACGCTTTTTCAGAGGACAGGTTGTTATATGTAAACAGGAATCTTACTCACAAATAGGTCAACTGGCTGGAAAACTTGCTGCCAAATGTATATCAACAAGATACGTCCACACATGCTCTTCAGATTGCAATGTTCCCTGTATTATTTATCTATCTCCGTATTCCAAACTCTGGATTTGTTACACATGCCATAGGAAGATCAGATCAGGCATTTTACCAGCTGAGGCATCTGTTAACAGTCTACAGGTAGAATGTGTGCCATATGAATTGTCTTGTTTGAACCAACTAGAGCAACATTTAATAGCAAAACATATTCCTTTTGCTAAGGTGGCAGCCCTTCCTAGAGGTGGTCAGAGAAGTGTCCATGGTCCAGTTGTTTGTGTGCCATCCAACATTGACACAACAATTTCTTCTCTCCCAAGACCAGAGTCTGATGATCAGCTGATAAGGGTAAAACTCAAGCGGAAATTATCATATAAAGGGCATTATAGGTATCAGTTTGTAAACACTGCACGAATTGAAAAGGCACTTGAATATTTGAAAGAAAATAACCCACACTATCAAGATGTTAATTTCAACAACAATTGGGTTAACAACTTGTCATCAGCAGGAAACGACAAAGAGAGTGATAATGATAGTCTACCAGATTTATGCAACAGTGAACAACCTAGCAGTAATGAGGGCGGAAAGACTGATACGGGAAATGATGTTGAATACCTCGACTCAAGCCATACAGGAGATCAGGGGCTGATGATAGACAGTTGTCTGCAACCAGTTGACATAGGACAAGAAATACTTGATCAGTTCGCAGATAATGTACTTTGTTTAGCACCGAGTGAAGGCAATGATCCAATTAGACTTCTGATGAATGAAGAAAATGAAGCAAAGGCATTCCCTGTCTTGTTCCCTAAAGGATCACCGACATACCACGACAACAGAGAAAAGAAAATAACTATTTCACGCTATCTAAACACCAGGCTGATGCATGCAGACTCCAGATTTGCCAAAAGTACTGAGTACATCTTTTATGCTCAGTATCTCTCAGAAATTCAGCAGGTACTTTCAACTGTCTCTATTGCACTGAGGAAAAGTCGTCAACCAGAGACTGAACAAAACATTACGATAAATAAACTCACCGATTATGACTCCTTGAGAGAAATCCTAAAGACTGACTCTGGATTCAAGTTCTTAAAGCCAATCCGAGGAACTCCAGCATACTGGCAATCTGCACAGAAGGATTTATTTGCTATGCTGAGACAACTTGGCATTCCGACATGGTTTTGTTCATTTTCTGCTGCAGATATGAGATGGTCTGAGTTTATTCAAGCACTGCTGGTGGAAGAAGGCAGTGATATTGACATTACTGATATGGACTGGTCAGCTAAATGTGAATTGATCAGAGAGAACCCTGTTATGGCAGCACGGATGTTTGAACATCGATTTCAGTGCTTTTTGAAGGAATTTCTGCTGTCCCCTGCAAACCCTGTTGGGAAGATAATAGACTACTTCTACAGGGTAGAGTTTCAACACCGTGGATCACCACATACTCATTGCTTATTTTGGGTTGAAAACGCTCCCAAACTTGACCATAACTCAGATGAAGAGGTGACCGCCTTCATTGACAAGTATGTGACGTGTGAAATGCCACCATCAGATGATGAAGTGCTGCAAGAGATCGTGTCCTCTGTACAGAAGCATAGTAGCCTTCATTCAAAGAGCTGTCGGAAAAAAGGTACGAACTGCAGGTTTAACTTTCCCAGACCACCAAGTATGTGCACATTCATCTCTAGGCCAAACTCTTCAGATGTTCACAACAATGATTGTAATGAAGCATCGATAGAAAGGGAGATGAATTGTGAAGAAGCTAAGGAAATCCTTGAAGCATTGTGGAAGGCTCTCTCAAATCAAGAACATGCTTTTGGAAACACAGAGGATTTGTTCACTACTGTTGGAATTAACCAAGATCAGTTCCAGGAAGCATACACAATGCTGTCAAAGCGGGCTAGTGTTGTGCTCAGACGGGGCGTGGATGATGTATGGTTGAATCAGTACAGTCCTGACCTTCTGCGCGCATGGAATGGGAATATGGATATTCAGTTTGTGCTCGATGCTTACTCTTGCATTGTATACATTATATCATATATTTCTAAGTCAGAAAGAGAAATGGGTCTTCTTCTGGAACAGGCAAGAAAGGAAACTTTGAATGGCAATGAAGACACTAAACAGGCATTGAAGAAACTTGGAGCAGTGTATCTTCAGAGTAGGGAAGTAAGTGCTCAAGAGGCTGTGTTTCGAGTCTGTAACCTGCACTTAAAGGAATGTTCAAGATTTGTTCAGTTTATTCCTGTTGGTGACGCCATAAAGATGAGTCTGCCCCTGAATGTGATCCAAAACAAGCTCAGTGGTGGTGATTTAAATGTAGATGATATGTGGATGACAAGCATAATTGACCGTTACAAGAACAGACCAGATGGTGATGAATTTGAAGTTATGTGCTTGGCAACATTTTGTTCCGAATTCCGAGTTCTGCCCAAGTCAGAGAAAATTTCTAGGAAAGCTCAAAATGAGGGATTGGTACATAAACTGAGGAGTAACATGGGATACATTCGTAGAAGAACACAAACCAAACCAGCTGTGGTAAGATATCCAAGGTTTTCACCAGAGAATCAATCAGAGAAATATTTCCAGAGCATTTTACAATTGTTTTTACCATACAGAACAGACTCACAGCTGAAACCTGATGGCTTTAATTCATTTGAATACTTTTTTGAGACCGGTGCGGTAAGTTTGCTGTGTAACACTAGAGTTGAGCTTGTCAAGGACATAGTTAACCGAAACAAGGCATCATTTGAAACAGATGCTGATCAAATCGCCAGAGCAGAGGAAATCCTTGAAATGGGTGGTCACTTAGAAGATGCATGGGCACAGATGTATCCTGAAACTGAAGCAGAAAGGATTTCTTGTTTTGAAGAAATTGAAGAGCTTGACGAGGTCCCTTGTGAGGCAAAAGACATACCAGATTTAGTACAGAATCAGAAGTCCGATTACACTGTTGAGCCTCAACGGGGAGATCTATTCGGGAATGAAGCAAAAGATCTTCTGCGATCACTGAATGAACAACAACTGGAGGTCTTCTACAAAGTTCGAAAGTGGTGTTTAGAAAAACTCAATGATCTGGACACAGAACCTTTCTATCTTTTCATCACGGGGGGTGCAGGAACTGGCAAAACCCATTTGATTAGATCTTTGCATTTTGAAGCCAACAGGCTTTTAGCACGGTGTTTGTCAAAGCCAGATGACACATCGATTTTAATAACAGCTCCGACAGGTGTTGCAGCTTTTAACATTGGTGCTTCAACCATTCACAGTACGTTTGGTATTCCTGTAGATGTAAAATTACCCTATCAGCCATTGGGAGAAGAAAAACTAAGCACGTTACGTTCAAAGTATAGCAGCCTTCAAATTTTAATTATAGATGAAATCTCTATGGTAGATCATAAGTTACTTGCTTACATCCATGGAAGGTTACGGCAGATCAAGCAGTGTAAAGATTACTCTCCATTTGGAAAAGTGTCTGTGATTGCTGTTGGAGATTTCTATCAATTGCCACCAGTGAAAGGGAAACCTTTATACAAAGATGACATTGGATTTAATCTCTGGTCTGAGTTCAAAATAGTGGAACTAACTAAAGTGATGAGACAAAAAGATCAAAGCTTTGCAAATATGTTAAACCGTCTTCGTATCCGTAAAAAGACTGAGAGAATCACAGCTTCGGATATTTGTATGTTGACTGAGCGCGAGACCGGAGAAGAAGAAGGTGATATTCATATATTTGCAACAAATCAACAAGTTACAGAATTCAATCTCTCTAAATTGTCTCAAAGTGAAGAGGAAATTATTTCTTTTGATGCTGAAGACTTTGAGAAGGATCAAAGGACTGGAAAACTTCAGAAAAGAGACAATCAGTTCATAAGTACGATGTATTCTAATTTGCCCAGAAAACTGTCTTTAACAGTAGGAGCTCGAGTGTTACTTATGAAAAAACATTGATGTTTCCGATGGTCTTGTGAATGGAGTCTTTGGCACAGTCTCACATATTCCATGTCCAGCAAGAGGTGAAGATGTACCAAATGTGATTTATGTTGTATTTGACAGTGACAGAGTTGGTACTAAGACGAGGAGAGAGAGTCAAATCCCTGATTGTGTACCATCCAGCAGTACACCAATTCACCGGGTAGAAGATAGAGTGAGTGCACGTGGTGGAATCAGAAGACAGTTTCCGCTGAAGTTAAGTTATGCTTGTACTGTACACAAGCTCCAAGGTGTCACTCTTGACAGAGCAGTTGTTTCCCTGGACAAAATATTTGCTGCAGGCCAAGCTTATGTGGCGTTAAGTCGTGTGAGATCACTGGAGGGTTTGACCATTCAGGATTTTAAAGAGTCTGTTATTTATTGTAATGATAGTATTACTGAAGCACTCTTGTCTATGTCGCCTTTCATATCTGAAGACAACAATGACCAAGAAGCTAGTTTGGTGGAATTCAAGTTTATTCTTCATAATATACAAGGATTAAGATCTCATATTCATGACATCAAAGGGGACAAAAGATTTACAACATCACATGCAATCTGTATTACAGAAACTTGGCTATCTTCTGATGAGTCAAGACAAGGACGATACCTAGAGGGATTCACATTCAACCATAAGACAAGAATTCAAAGCTACGATCAAAGCAATCCATTGTTCAAGGAGTTACAACAACAAGCACATGGAGGGGTTGGCATTTTTCACAAATCTGATATAAAATGTGAAATGTTGGATCTCGCTATTCCTAACTTGGAGAGTATGGCATTTTACTTCAATGATCCAAACTTTGCCGTCATTGTCATTTACAGGCCATTGTCTTATAGTCTTCCTATTTTCATACAAAATCTAGATAAACTACTGAAAAAACTGGTGAATCTTCCATATGGTTGTGCAGTAGTTGGAGATTTCAATGAGAACATATTGAAGTCGAATGTCATTTCAAAACTGTTTGCCTCTTACCATTTTCAGCAGCTTGTGAAAGAACCAACCACAGAAAACGGGACACTGATTGATCATGTTTATGTCAGACATGTCCATTTGAAAACAGTCAAAGTCATTCCGACTTATTTTAGCTACCACGATGCCATTATGTCCACATTATGAGAAGAGCAGGTAGATGATAGGTGTCATATGGACCTTAATGATGACTTGTTATATACTGACAACTGGCTTACGGGTTGACCTGAAAATTCAGAAACTCCATATTGCATAAAGGCTACATACTTTATGAATATTGTATTCTGTAACAAAACAGTAATGGCTATGCTGCAACTGTATTCTGATGCTAAAGTGATATATGGCTGTCCAACTTATGGCTATACTACAAGTAAAGCAATAGTTTGAATACTGTCCTTCCACGCTGTACTCACAATAAAGCAGTACACAGCTATCATACTGCCTCGCTTCACTGAAACTCAAACAGTAC
Organism: Liolophura sinensis; assembly: GCF_032854445.1. Lineage (NCBI taxonomy): Eukaryota > Metazoa > Mollusca > Polyplacophora > Chitonida > Chitonidae > Liolophura > Liolophura sinensis. The sequence continues at coordinate 4,044,822 of NC_088307.1, forward strand.
CGGCTATTGTACTGCCTGGTTTTACTGAGACTGAAACAATACCAGCTATCGTATTGCCTGGATTTACTGAAACTAAACCAGTACCGGCTATTGTACTGCCTGGCTTTACTGAAACTAAAGCAGTACTGGCTCTTGTACTGTCTGGCTTTACTGAAACTGAAACAGTACCGGCTATCACACTGCCTGGCTTTACTGAAACTGAAACAGTACCGGCTATCGTACTCCCTGAATTTACTGAAACTGAAACAGTACCGGCTATCCTACTACCTGGCTTTATTGAAACTGAAACAGTAACAGCTATTGTACTGTCTGGCTATACTGAAACTAAAGCAGTACCGGCTATCGTACTGCCTGGCTATACTGAAATTGAAACTGTACCGACTATCATACTATCTGGCTTTATTGAAACTGAAACAGTACCGGCTATCGTACTACCTGGCTTTACTGAAAATCAAAGAGTACCGGCTATCGTACTGCCTGAATTTACTGAAACTGAAACAGTACCGGCTATCGTACTACCTGGCTTTATTGAAACTGAAACAGTACCGGCTATCGTACTGCCTGGCTATACTGAAACTAAAGCAGTACCGGCTATCGTACTGCCTGGCTATACTGAAACTGAAACAGTACCGGCTATTGTACTGCCTGGCTATACTGAAACTGAAACTATACCGACTATCATACTACCTGGCTATATTGAAACTGATACAGTACCGGCTATTGTACTGCCTGGCTATACTGAAACTAAAGCAGTACCGGCTATCGTACTGCCTGGCTATACTGAAACTAAAGCAGTACCGGCTATTGTACTGCCTGGCTATACTGAAACAGTACCGGCTATCGTACTGCCTGGCTATACTAAAAGTAAAGCAGTACCGGCTAATGTACTATCTGGCTTTACTGAAACAGTACCGGCTATTGTACTGTCTGGCTATACTGAAACTAAAAGAGTACCGGCTATTGTACTGTCTGGCTGTACTGAAACAGTACCGGCTATTGTACTGTCTGGCTATACTGAAACTAAAGCAGTACCGGCTATCGTACTGCCTGGCTATACTGAAACTGAAACTATACCGACTATCATACTACCTGGCTATATTGAAACTGATACAGTACCGGCTATTGTACTGCCTGGCTATACTGAAACTAAAGCAGTACCGGCTATCGTACTGCCTGGCTATACTGAAACTAAAGCAGTACCGGCTATTGTACTGCCTGACTTAACTGAAACAGTACCGGCTATCGTACTGCCTGGCTATACTAAAAGTAAAGCAGTACCGGCTAATGTACTATCTGGCTTTACTGAAACAGTACCGGCTATTGTACTGTCTGACTATACTGGAACTAAAAGAGTACCGGCTATTGTACTGTCTGGCTGTACTGAAACAGTACCGGCTATTGTACTGTCTGGCTATACTGAAACTAAAGCAGTACCGGCTATCGTACTGCCTGGCTATACTGAAACTGAAACAGTACCGGCTATTGTACTGCCTGGCTATACTGAAACTGTACCGGCTATTGTACTGTCTGGCTATACTAAAGCAGTACCGACTATCGTACTGCCTGGCTATACTGAAACTAAAGCAGTACCGGCTATTGTACTGCCTGGCTTTACTGAAACTAAAGCAGTACCGGCTATCGTACTGCCTGTCTATACTGAAACTAAAGCAGTACCGGCTATCGTACTGCCTGGCTATACTGAAACTAAAGCAATACCGGCTATCATACTGCCTGACTATCCTGAAACTAAAGCAGTACCGGCTATCGTACTGCCTGGCTATACTGAAACTAAGGCAGTACCAGCTATCGCTCTGCCTGGCTATACTGAAACTAAAGCAGTACCGGCTGTCGTACTGCCTGGCTATACTCAACCTAAAGCAGTACCGGCTATCGTACTGCCTGGCTATACTCAAAGTAAAGCAGTACCGGCTATCGTACTGCCTTGCTGTACTGAAACTAAAGCAGCACTGGCTATCGTACTGCTTGGCTATACTGAAACTAAAGCAGTACCGGTTATCATGCTGCTTGGCTATACTGAAACTAAAGCAGCACTAGCTATCCTACTACCTCATTTCACTGAAACTGAAACAGTTCCGGCTATCGTACTGCTTGGCTATACTGAAACTAAAGCAGTACCGGTTATCATACTGCTTGGCTGTACTGAAACTAATGCAGTACTGGCTATCGTACTGCCTGATTTCACTGAAACTGAAACAGTACCGGCTATCGTACTGCTTGGCTATACTGAATTTAAAGCAGTACCGGTTATCATACTGCTTGGCTATACTGAAACTAATGCAGTACCGGCCATCGTACTGCCTGGCTATTCTGAAACGAAAGCATTACCGGCTATCGTACTGCCTGGCTGTACTGAAACTAAAGCAGTACCGGCTGTCGTACTGCCTGGCTATACTGAAAGTAAAGCAGTACCGTCTATAGTAATGCCTGGCTATACTGAAACTAAAGCAGTACCGGCTATCGTACTGCCTGACTTCACTGAAACTGAAACAGTACCGGCTATCGTACTGCCTGACTTCACTGAAACTGAAACAGTACCAGCTATCGTACTGCTTGGCTATACTGAAACTAAAGCAGTACCGGTTTTCATACTGCTTGGCCAAACTGAAACTAAAGCAGTACTGGCTATCATACTGCCTGGCTATACTTAAACTAAAGCAGTGTTCGCTATCGTACTGCCTGGACTTACTGAAACTAAAGCAGTACCGGCTATCGTACTGCCTGACTTTACTGAAGCTAAAGCAGTACCGGCTATCGTACTGCCTGACTATACTGAAGCTAAAGCAGTACCGGCTATCGTACTGCCTGACTATACTGAAACTAAAGCAGTACCGGCTATCGTACTGTCTAGCTATACTGAAACTGAAACAGTATCGGCTATTGTACTGCCTGGCCATATTGAAACTAAAGCAGTACTGGCTATCATACTGCCTGGGTAAACTGAAACTAAAACAGTACGGGCTATCGTACTGCCTGGCTATACTCAAACTAAAGCAGTACCGGCTATCGTACTGCATGGCTATACTCAAAGTAAAGCAGTGCCGGCTATCGTACTGCCTGACCTTGCTACAAGTAAAGCAGTGCCGGCTATCACACTGCCTTACTATGCTACAAGTAAAGCAGTACCGGCTATCGTACTGTCTGGCTATATTGAAACTGAAAGCAGTACCGGCTATCGTACTGCCTGGCTGCAGTGAAAGTAAAGCAGTACCGGAAATTGTACTGCCTAACTATTTTGAAACTAAAGCAGTACCAGCTATTTTACTGCTTGGCCATATTGAACCTAAGGCAGTATCGGCTTTCATACTGCCTGAAACCCAAGCAGTGCAGGCCATTGTGCTAAAACTAAAGGTAAGTATCTTTGTAGGAAAATATTATGATTTATATGAACCCATGTCACTCAATTAGTCAGCCCCCTAAAGATATTGGGAGGTCTCTTTGTCCTATGACTGAAATAATGTTTTAAACATTACTTCGAAAACAAATCACATGCTCATTCACTCGTCCTCAAAAAAACACTTCAAAACCGTTAACATGCGAAGAAACTTTTGTACATAGCTTAATCATGTAATATTCATAGTTGTGATTAATGTGCTGGATTTGTTCTTTTAAACAAGCTTTGGTTGTGAAAATCTTAGTAATTGTTGGCAATGGAGCTGGTGGGTGAAAAGAATTGCTCTGATAACTGCAACTACAGCTTGCTGTGAAGTGCAATCCCAGAAATCCAGTGCTTATCGATGCAGCTCAGATTGTATCCTCAGTTGTCTTCTAGATAATGTAAGTGTTTGGTGTATGGAGTTTGTAATGTTTGTGACATCTTCCTTTTTGGTATTTGACATGCTAATTTACACTTACAGTGTTATGCTCGGACTATAACATATTAAGCTCACTAGTCATTAGGTGTAAACACATGCCTCTGACGGGGCTTTATTTATTATCTCTTTAGCTCGTAGTTTTTAATATTAGAGTTGATAAGAGTTCAGCTTATGTAATAATTTTAGATTGATTAATTAATCTGTGCTGATTATTGTGTTGAAAATAAGCCTATGTTTCCTAAATTTATTCCTACTGCCAACCTATTTAAAACGTTGGATAGAAAGAAAGAAATTAATGACGGAATTTCCACATTTTGTTTACAACAGGCACTTCAGTGATTAATTTCTTGGGACCTTGGTGGCAAGATGGACCTCCTGCAGTCCTTCGCTGTATAATACAAGTGAGGAAATTATCACTGACTTGCCACTATTCCTGTAAAACTACTGGATAAATTTTGGTCAAAATTCTCAAACTTGTGAATGAATTTATGATCTTGAACTTTCATGAATCATGAATGAATGTCTCAAAACCAGTTTCCATTAACCAATTAGATGTAATTTAAAAGACGGGAGAAAATATATATTAGCTAAAATAACACATATACAAAGGTAGGGTAGATATTTCAAGGTACAGGTGTAACAGTCTTATGACTAGAATATTGTGGGCGTTAAGATCACTTCAAGGAATCGCTTTTTCATAAAGCTAGTGCAAACCGACTGAAAATGTCTTAAAATGACATGATTTGCTTGAATTGTTTTCACTGGTTTCGTGTTAATGTTAAAATATGACTGTATTTTCAGGTGCTCTCCTCTTACCCATACCACTCCGCGTTTATCTTCGGATAGACACTGGCAGCTCAGGACTTTATGGAATGGACCAGTATATCCCGCAAAAAAATGAAACAAAATGGCAGCAAAGAACTCGAAAGTCGTATATGTCATCTTAAGTCAGCATCACTGTGGGCGATGGGGAGCAACACATCCATCTAAACAAATGTTACCTCCTCCAGAACACTAATACTGCGAAGAATTTGCGCATGTGGTTTCTTTTTATGACAACTTCACAAGTCTATGATATGTAAGTTAGATCTGCCGAGAAGGATGATAAAAAGTTGGGTGTGCAGAGAGGCATGATTCGTATGGCAAATAAAGAAAATCGCCAAATCACAGAAGCTGTCGGCTGGCTGGAAAGTTGAAGAAACAACATCGAGATTGAATTAAATGATGGCCTGTAATAGCTTCAAAAAACTCTCGCTATTTCTAATTCAGGTATTGACCACTCCGGATCTGAGCTGCATGTAACAAACCCTTTATGGTGGTAACATTTATTGGTGGTAACATCTAAATGACCTGTCTATACATACTTCACTAACTGTACCGTAACACCATCATGTTTGCGAAACTGAAACTGTGATTCAAAATTGTGGTGATATATATTCGCCTTACATATCTCAAATCGCTGTGAGTTCAACTCCAGCTCATGCTGGCTTCGTCTCTGGCCGTAAGTGCAAAGGTCTGTCAACAACCTGCAGAAGGTCCCTACAGCCCGGTTTCCTCCCACCATGATGCTGGCCGCCGTCGTACAAGTGAAATATTCCGTGGTACGGCGTACCACCAATCAAATAAGTAAATAAAGACATACCCCAAAGTATGGGCATCTCTGATTTTTGTAAATACAATGACAGGGCTGGAAAATGTGACTTTTTTTTAGTCGCTCCGGCGGGCAACCAAGTCGTTCAACTCTGGTTGACCCCTTTCACCTTGCTTGCCACCCACTTTTTGTGTCAGTTTGGTATGTGATCATTTAACGTACAGTAAAATAAAATGCAATGACATTAATAATTTCTGATAACAGTGATTTTCGGATTAGTGCTGAAGTGGTTAACACTGAGAAATGGTTAAATACGTTTTGATCCATAAGTTATGTTGCCTTTGAATACCCTTTTGAACAGTATGGAACTGGGTTTTTAAGTAGCCATATGCATTTTCATTGATGTACGGATCGGGTGACAATCCACTTACATTTTTGTGAACAGAATGGTTTGGACTTGTATTTTTTTAACCAAATTCAATGCACGGTCGATTCATAAGTGAAATGTACACTTCATCCAAATATAACGGTAAGCCAACATATTTCCAGGATGATACAGAAGACGGCTTATATCGGATATATAGTAGCAAATCAATCACGTATGCTTTGTACGGTATATTGGACCGTGATTATAATATTTGGTGTTATATTTTGTTGTTGTGTGAGACGACCTTGTAGGATGAATTAAGTTTTGTAACAGAAAATGTAAACCAAGGGAAAGGTCGTTGTTGAGCGAATATACAGTTCGAAGCATTTTCATTTTTATCATGTACTGTGAAGAGTTCTTTTCCGTCGAGCCCCAGTAAGCGTCAATTTCATTTAGCTTATGTATGTAAGATTGGTACAACCGGCTAGCCGACAAGGCCGATGGGAGTTTGAACGGCCAAACGATGTTTAATTCTGAATCGGTCTGAAATTTTCGCTTGGTACATGTTACATTGTGTTTTGTCAAAGTAGGTCCAAAGGGCAGAACTCTTGATCAGTGATTGTTTCGACCATGGAAACTCTGCAGTTTTGCGGACATGCATTCCTGGCTTTCCCTCTGAGCGAGTCACGCAACCGCTCAAATGCGGCTTCACTTACGGGGTCGTCTCAAATTTTCGAATGGTCATTTATCTATTCCAATTCTGTCGATTTTCTAACCGTTCACTGGTCCCCCTTTTCGGCACTAATTCTGATATATATGTAACTTTACCTGAATAAAGAAAATGTACTTTTCACTTTTGTGTTATTCATTTGCTGTATATTTTCAACAATCCCCACCAATTAAACAGTTTACTTTCTTCACTGGCATTAACATACATATATAATGGAAAATATTTCGATTCCTGTACAGCACAGTGACATAGGCTTGTGCAGTCAGGTTAATTAAAGTATGTACAAACAATACATGTACTTTCAATTTGTGCCCACATTATCAAACATATATGGACCGCCCCAGTGGTTTGTTGGTTAGAGTGTACGCCTCGAGGTCCAGAGATACCATTGGCATTAAAATGGTACTTGTTGCTGCCACGAATGGCGCCCAGCGCTAAGGGTTCCGAGTAGGGAGACAGGACTCGTCAGCCAGATGTCGGTTTATAATATGACTGGCTGAGGTGTCTGGTGTCTTCGGTATGGTATTTCAGTAGCGGCAGAACTTTGACGGCATTCACCCTGCCGATCCAATATGCACTGATCGTATAACATCGTTTATACTTCCAGGTCTCGATCCACGACCTGCCATGCACATACTGACTGCTCTACCGATAACTCGGCCGTTTTCACAAACCCAACACCTGCACCATGGCACATCTCGATGTCTGTCAATCACCGTGACCTGCTTAACGTATAGTAAAGACAAGGTCTGCGCAAAACAAAACTAACTTTTAAAAATACGTACACAAGATACACTGGTTAAGCCAATCGCTACTGCAGTGCAAGCCAGACAATTAGGAGAACATAGATATGAGACATACTCTTGGCAGTCATCCATACATTGTATTACACTACATAGCTTGTAAATGTAAATGTGCGGAATGTCGTTAATCTGCCTTTGGACATTTCTTTAAAAACTTGCATGTCCTGTGTTTGTTCACACAGATCAAAGATTTTACTACACATAGAGTACATGTGTAGCACTTTGCACTCGGTGAATTTCATCTTCACAGCTGTAACGATTTTCTCTCACCAAAGTTCCAAATATGTTGGACATTGCGCTTTTTCGCGTTTTGATTTCAATTTGCGGCAAAACTATACGTTGCCGGAACCGAATAAGTCCAGATTCATGATTAGGACGCCAAACTACGTCGGGTAGCATGCTTACAATGTTCGTGTGTTCATCTTAGTCGCAAATGCATTTAAAATGCATCATATAACATGGGGACGTCAAAGTGCTAAATACAGCAAATCGGCTTTTGGACAAATTTTCAAGCACTGCAACTCCCACATCTATCGACGCACATCAATGATTTACCGCATGCGGACAGTACACTTATAGCCCTTTGCACTCAGTCATTTTCAGCTCCACAGCTGCAGCAGTTTTAAGTCCCGTGACCTCCAAACATGGGCAAAAATTGCACTTTTTCGCATTTTCATGGCAAATAGCGACAAAACCGTGCATGGGAGAAAGGAAAAACCACCAGATTCGTCGTTAGAACATCGAACTACACCTAGCAGCCTACTTAAAACCCTGAAATTGACAACATTTTCATCGCCTGGCAAATTGGCTAAGCTGAGATCGAACACTGACATGACTGACAGACTTCACACCGCGCAGCCGGGAGACGGTTAGCGTTTAAATCCTTGTGTAAGTAGGTCAAGTGGGAGAAATTTCGCCACCATCCCCGCTACCACCCACTCCATTGTATTTGTCACTAAGTCCCCAAGCAATTCTCACTTCAAATTTACATATTCATTTTCTTTACGCTTATGTCTTTCATATGAGAGAATAAGTTATTGGTCGAAAATCAACACACAACCAGATACACGGCTTTCAAAGTTTCCATGCGACCTTACACCGTTTGTCACTGAGGCAGTCGGCCAGTCATTCGCATTCCCGCCAATAGATCGGCGAGCTTTATGATGTTGCCCTATGCAAGTGAAACACGGTCATTGCTTGGCAGACTTGGCCCGCTTTATGTAAGAAATAATGCAAAAACACCGCGAGTATGACACAGATTTGTACTTCGACGTCTCAATCCACGACCTGGCAGGCATAGACTCGCTGCCCTACTGATAGCTCAGCCGTTGTGACAAAGTCAAGACCTGGACCACGGCACATGTCGATGTCTGTCAATTACCCTGGCCTGGTTAGCATATAGTAAAGAAGAAAAGGTTTGCGCAAAACAAAGCTAACTCTTACAGGTCCACGTCGTTTGCTGTTGTAGATAAAATTCTACGCCATCTAATAGAGTACTGTATAGCTGAATATGATCGTACAATCGTTTCGGGAGATCACGGACAGTGTAGCCGAAAGCATCAGGTCAAATACTATAAACCCAGTCCAGTCCCCATCTAACTCCATGTTAAAGCAATGGGATTCCCACCTTTTTCTAAACAAAAAACGGTGTTGTCATTTAAACGCTTCTAGCGAAAAAACTATTGATCGGAGCTCAAATCCATTCACGAATGATCGAAAGAGCATGTCTTGTTCTACAATTTCGTGCAGGTTGCACATTTCTAGCTGTCATAGTTCTCGAGTTACAGGTGATTGAAGTTACGTAACTTTCTTGAGTTTTCTGTTTATATCTCAAAAAGTTACACAGATATGCAAAAAATACAACCAGATTCGGAATCAGCAGCTCAAGATACACCAGAATACGTTGAGAACAATTGAACTTTGAGAACTTTTTGTGACGTCACAATTTCGACCAATGGCGAGCTTCCAGAGTTTTGACCGGAAGTGAACCATTTTCGCAAACTTTATAGAACTCGTGACCTACTAGCTGCATGTCAAATTTGAAAACGATCGGTTCAGTGGTTCTGGAGAAGAAGATTTTTAAAAGTTTTACACAAAATCCAATATGGCGGCCGAACCACGTGACATAGCAAAAAAAGAAAAAATATACCCCTAGAAAATTTCCCGTAGATTCTGTGTGCAAAATTTTGAACTTCTATGTTGATCGGTGTTTGAGTTCTGCTGCTAACAAAATCGAAAAAAAAAAATAATAATAATAATAATAACTAGAATGGATCTGCGAATAGCAGATCCTAGGCCGGGATCCCGGATCGGATCGATGACATTTTCCCCTGCATGTCCTGTGGTTGTTGACACAGATCAAAGATTTTCGGCACACATAGTGTACGTATTTAGCGCTTTGCACTCGGTGATTTTCAGCTTTACGGCTGTTACGGTTTCCTCGCAATAGATGGCAAATGGCGACAAAACCGTGCGTCGGAGAAAGGAAAACCACCAAATTCGTCGTCAAAACATCGAACTACACCTACCAACCACCTTAAAAACTTGAAATTGACAACATTTTCATCTCCTGACAAATTGGCTAAGCTGGGATCGAACCCTGACATGACTGACAGACGTCACAAAACGCAGCCGGGAGACGGTTAGCGTTTAAATCTTTGTGTAATTAGGTCAAGTGGGATAAAATTTCGCCAGCATCCCCCCTACCATCCACTCCATTGTATATGTCACTAAGTCCCCAAGGCAGTCGCAATTCTCACTTCAAATTTACATATTCATTTTCTTTACGCTAATGTCTTTCATATGAGAGCATAAGTTATTGGGAGAAAATCAACACATAACTAGCCACACGGCTTTCAAAGTTTCCATGCGGCCTTACACCGTTTGTCACTGAGACAGTCGGCCGGTCATTCGCATTCCCGCCAATAGATCGGCGAGCTTTATGATGTTGCGCTATGCCGAGTGAAAAACGGTCATTGTTTGGCAGACTTGGCCCGCTTTATATAAGAAATAATGCAAAAAACACGGCGAGTGTAACACAGGTTTGTACTTCGACGTCTCAATCCACGACATGCCATGCACAGACTCACTGCTCTACTGATATCTCTGCCGTTGTGAGAAAGTCAAGATCCGGACCACCGCACATGTCGATGTCTGTCAATCACCCTAGCCTGGTTAGCATATAGTAAAGAAGACAAGGTTTGCGCAAAACAAGCTAACTTTCACAGGTCCACGTCGTTTGTTGTTGTAGTTAGAATTCTACGCCATCTAATAGAGTACTGTATAGCTGAATGTCATCCTACAACCGTTTTAGGAGATCACGGACAGTGTAGCCGAAAGCATCAGGTCAAATACTACAAGCCCAGTCCAGTCCCCATCTAATTCCATGTTAAAGCAATGGGATTCCCATAATTTTCTAAACAAAAAACGGTGTTCTCATTTAAACGCCTCTCGCGAGAAAACTTTTGATCAGAGCTCAAATCTGTTGACGAATGATCGAAAGAGCATGTCTTGGGCTACAATTTCGTGCAGGTTGCACGTTTCTAGCTGTCATAGTTCTCGAGTTACAGGTCATTGAAGTTACGTAACTTTTTGGAGTTTTTTGCTTATATCTCAAAAAGTTACACGAATATGCAAAAAATACAACCAGATTCGGAATTAGCAGCTCAAGATACATCAGAATACGTTGAGAACAATTGAACTTTTAGAACTTTTTGTGACGTCAAAATTTCGACCAATAGCGAACTTCCAGACTTTTGACCGGAAGTGAACCATTTTCTCAAACTTTAAAGAACTCGTGACTTACTAGCTGCATGTCAAATTTGAAACCGATCGGTTCAGTGGTTCTGGAGAAGAAGATTTTTAAAGATTTTACACATAATCCAATATGGCGGCCGAACCACGTGACATAAGAAAAAAATCAAAAATATACCCCTGGAAAATCTCCGCCAGATTATGTGTATAAAATTTCAGACCTCTATGTTGAACGGTGTTAAAGTTCTGCTGCTAACAAAGTCGGTGAAAAAAAAATAATAATAATAATAAGAAACTAGAATGGATCTGCGAATAGCAGATCCTAGGCCGGGATCCCGGATCGGATCGATGACGTTTTTCCCTTTATGATCTTTGTTCGAAGGATACATGTTCCACAAACACGGCTTTCAAAGTTACCTTGCGACCTTACACCGTTTGTCACTGATGCAGTCGGCCGGTCATTTGCATTCCCTCATATAGATCGGCGACCTTAATGATGCTACGCTATGCCCAGTGAAAAACAGTCGTTCCTTGGCAGATTTAGCCCGCTAATTGTAAGAAATCAGGCAAAAACACGACCAGTGTAACAGCCTGTTTGTACATTCACATCTCAATCCACGACATGCCATGCACAGACTCACTGCTCCACTGATAGCTCGGCCATCGTTGGAAAGTCAGCACTTGGACCAGTTCACATGTCCATATCTGTTAATCACCCTGGACTGTTTAACGTATAGTAAAGAGGGCGAGGTCTGCGCAAAACAAAGTTAACTTTTACAGGTCCATGTCATTTGCTGTTGTAGTTAGATCTCTACGCCTTTTAATAGAGTACTGGAGATAGATGGGAACTGGAATCAATGTCATCCTACAACTGTTTCGGGAGATCACGGACAGTGTGGCCGAAAGCATCAGGTCAAATACTATAAACCCAGTCCAGTCCCCATCTAACTCCATGTTAAAGCAATAGGATTCCCACCTTTTTCTAAACAAAAAACGGTGTTGTGATTTAAACGCTTGTAGCGAAAAAACTATTGATCGGAGCTGAAATCCGTTGACGAATGCTCGAAAGAGCATGTCTTGGGCTACAATTTCGTGCAGGTTGCACGTTTCTAGCTGTCCTAGTTCTCGAATTACAGGTCATTGAAATTACGTAACTTTATTGATTTTTTGGCTGATATCTCAAAAAGTTATACAGATATGCAAAAAATACAACCAGATTCGGAATCAGCAGCTCAAGATACACCAGAATACGTTCAGAACATATGAACTTTGAGAACTTTTTGTGACGTCACAAATTCGACCAATGGCGAGCTTCCAGAGTTTTGACCGGAAGTGAACCATTTTCGCAAACTTTGAAGAACTCCTGACCTACTAGTTGCATGTCAAATTTGAGAACGATCGGTTCAGTGGTTCTGGAGAAGAAGATTTTTAAAGATTTTACTCATAATCCAATATGGCGGCCGAACCACGTGACATAGCAAAAAAAAAAAAAATATACCTCTAGAAAATTTCCTCTAGATTGTGTGTGCAAAATTTTAAACTTCTATGTTGAACGGTGTTTGAGTTCTGCTGCTAACAAAATCGAAAAAAAAAAATAATAATAATAATAATAACTAGAATGGATCTGCGAATAGCAGATCCTAGGCCGGGATCCCGGATCGGATCGATGAGGTTTTCCCCTTCATTTTCTGTGTTCGAAGGACACATGTTCCACATACACGGCTTTCAAAGTTTCCATGCGACCTTACACCGTTTGTCACTGAGGCAGTCGGCCGGTCATTTGCATTCCCGTGAATAGATCGGCGAACTTAATGAAGTTAGGCTATGCCTAGTGAAAAACGGTCGTCCCTTGGCACACTTAGCCCGCTATTTGTAAGAAATAACGCAAAAACACGACCAGTGTAACAGCAAGTTTGTACATTGACATCTCAATCCACGACACGCCATGCACAGACTCACGGCTCTCATGATAGCTCGGCCATCAATAGAAAGCCCGCACTTGGGCCACGGCACATGTCCATATCTGTCAATTACCCTGGCCTCTTTAACGTGTAGTAAAGAGGACGAGGTCTACGCAAAACAAAGCTAACTTTCACAGTTGCATGCCGTTTACTGTTGTAGTTAGATCTCTACGCCATCTAATATAGTACTGTATAGGTGAATGTCATCCTACAACGGTTTCGGGAGATCACGGACAGTGTAGCCGAAAGCATCAGGTCAAATAATACAAATCCAGTCCATTCCCCATCTAACTCCATGTTAAAGCAATAGGATTCCCATCTTTTTCTAAACAAAAACGGTGTTGTTTTTTAAACGCTTCTAGCGAGAAAACTTTTAATCGGAGCTCAAATCCGTTGACGAATGATCGAAAGAGCGTGTCTTGAACTACATTTTCATGCAATTTGCACATTTCTAGCTGCCATAGTTCTCGATTAAAACGCCATTGAAATTACGTAATTTTTCTAGTTTTTTGCTCATATCTCAAAAAGTTACACAGATATGCAAAAAATACAACCAGATTCGGAATTAGGAGCTCAAGATACATCAGAATTCGTTCAGAACAAATGAACTTTGAGAACTTTTTGTGACGTCATAAATTCGACCAATGGCGAGCTTCTAGAGTTTTTATCGGAAGTGAACCATTTTCGCAAACTTTAAAGACCTCATGACCTACTAGTTGCATGTTAAATTTGACAATGATCGGTTCAGTGGTTCTGGAGAAGAAGATTTTTAAAGATTATACATAAAATCCAATATGGCGGCCGAACCACGTGACATAGCCAAAAAAAAAAAAATATACCCCTAGAAAATTTTCGCTAGATTATGTGTGGAAAATTTTGAACTTCTATGTTGAACGGTGTTGGAGTTCTGCTGCTAACAAAATCGAAAAAAAAAAAATAATAATAATAATAATAATAATAATAAGAAAAAACAGAACAATAACAAAAGGGATCCCGTTCGGGAGAACGGGATCCCTAATAATAATAAGAAAAAACAGAACAATAACAATAGGGATCCCGTTCGGGAAGAACGGGATCCCTAAAAACCGAACAATAACAATAGGGATCCCGTTCGGGAAGAACGGGATCCCTAATAATAATAAGAAAAAACAGAACAATAACAATAGGGATCCCGTTCGGGAAGAACGGGATCCCTAACTAGAATGGATCTGCGAATAGCAGATCCTAGGCCGGGATCCCGGATCGGATCGATGAAGTTTTCCCCTTCATGTTCTGTGTTCGAAGGACACATGTTTCACATACACGGCTTTCAAAGTTTCCATGCGACCTTACACCTTTCGCCATTGAGGCAGTCGGCCGGTCATTTGCATTCCCTCGAATAGATTGGCGACCTTAATGATGTTACGCTATGCCCAGTGAAAAACGGTCGTTCCTTGGCAGACTTAGCCCGCTAATTGTAAGAAATAAGGCAAAAACACGACCAGTGTAACAGCAAGTTTGTACATTCACATCTCAATCCACGACATGCCATGCACAGACTAACTGCTCCACTCATAGCTCGGCCATCGTTAGAAAGTCAGCACTTGGACCAGTTCACATATCCATATTTGTTAATCACCCTGGATTGTTTAACGTATAGTAAAGAGCACGAGGTCTGCGCAAAACAAAGCTAACTTTTACAGGTCCATGTCGTTTGCTGTTGTAGTTAGATCTCTACGCCATCTAATAGAGTACTGGAGTTGGATGGGAACTGGAATCAATGTCATCCCACAACCGTTTCGGGAGATCACGGACAGTGTAGCCGAAAGCATCAGGTCAAATACTAGAAACCCAGTGCAGTCCCCATCTAACTCCATGTTAAAGCAATAGGATTAGCACCTTTTTCTAAACAAAAAACAGTGTTGTCATTTAAACGCTTGTAGCGAAAAAACTATTGATCGGAGCTCAAATCCATTGACGAATGCTCGAAAGAGCATGTCTTGGGCTACAATTTCGTGCAGGTTGCACATTTCTAGCTCCCACAGATCTCGAGTTACAGGTCATTGAAGTTACGTCACTTTTTTGAGTTTTTTGCTTATATCTCAAAAAGTTACACAGATATGCAAAAAATACAAGCAGATTCAGAATCAGCAGCTCAAGATACACCAGAATACGTTCAGAACATTTGAACTTTGAGAACTTTTTGTGAAGTCATAAATTCGACCAATAGTGAACTTCCATAATTTTGATCGGAAGTAAACCATTTTCGCAAAATTTAAAGAACTCGTAAGTTACTAGCAGCATGTCAAATTTGAAATCGATCGGTTCAGTTGTTCTGGAGAAGAAGATTTTTAAAGATTTTACACAAAATCCAATATGGCGTCCGAACCACGTGACATGGCAAAAAAGTGGAGAATTTGTCCCGAGGTATTCACCGCCAGAATATGTGTGCAAAATTTCAGACCTGTATGTTAAACGGTAAAAAAGTTTCCATGCGAACAAAGTCGGTGAAAAAAAAATAATAATAATAATAATAATAATAATAATAATAAGAAAAAACAGAACGATTACAATAGGGATCCCGTTCGGGAGAACGGGATCCCTAATAATAATAATAAGAAAAAACAGAACAATAACAATAGGGATCCCGTTCGGGAAGAACGGGATCCCTAATAATAATAATAATAATAATAAGAAAAAACAGAACAATAACAAAAGGGATCCCGTTCGGGAGAACGGGATCCCTAATAAGAAAAAACAGAACAATAACAATAGGGATCCCGTTCGGGAGAACGGGATCCCTAATAAGAAAAAACAGAACAATAACAAAAGGGATCCCGTTCGGGAGAACGGGATCCCTAATAATACTAGAATGGATCTGCGAATAGCAGATCCTAGGCCGGGATCCCGGATCGGATCGATGACGTTTTCCCCTTTATGTTCTGTGTTCGAAGGACACATGTTCCACATACACGGCTTTTAAAGTTTCCATGCGACCTTACACCGTTTGTCACTGAGGCAGTCGGCCGGTCATTTGCATTCCCTCGAATAGATCGGCGACCTTAAGGATGCTACGCTATGCCCAGTGAATAACGGTCGTTCCTTGGCAGACTTAGTCCGCTATTTGTAAGAAATAAGGCAAAAACACGACCAGTGTAACAGCAAGTTTGTACATTCACATCTCAAACCACGACCTGCCATGCACAGACTCACAGCTCCACTGATAGCTCGGCCATCGTTAGAAAGTCAGCACTTAGACCACGGCACATGTCCATATCTGTCAATCACCCTGGCCTGTTTAACGTATAGTAAAGAGCACGAGGTCTGCGCAAAACAAAGCTAACTTTTACAGGTCCACGTCGTTTGCTGTTGTAGTTAGATCTCTTCGCCATCTAATAGAGTACTGGAGTTAGATGGGAACTGGAATCAATGTCATCCTACAACCGTTTCGGGAGATCACGAACAGTGTAGCCGAAAGCATCAGGTCAAATACTACAAACCCAGTCCAGTCCCCATCTAACTCCATGTTAAAGCAATGGGATTCCCATCTTTTTCTAAACAAAAAACGGTGTTGTGATTTAAACGCTTGTAGCGAAAAAAGTATTGATCAGAGCTCAAATCCATTGACGAGTGCTCGAAAGAGCATGTCTTGGGCTACAATTTCGTGTAGGTTGCACATTTTTAGCTCCCATAGTTCTCGAGTTACAGGTCATTGAATTTACGTAACTTTTTTGAGTTTTTTGCTTATATCTCAAAAAGTTACACAGATTTGCAAAAAATACAAGCAGATTCGGAATGAACAGCTCAAGATACATTAGAATACGTTCAGAACATTTGAACTTTGAGAACTTTTTATGACGTCACAAATTCGACCAATGGCGAACTTCCAGAGTTTTGACCGGAAGTAAACCATTTTCGCAAACTTTAAAGAACTCGTAACCTACTAGCTGCATGTCAAATTTGAAAACGATCGGTTCAGTGGTTCTTGAGAAGAAGATTTTTAAAAGTTTTACACAAAATCCAATATGGCGGCCGAACCACGTGACATGAATAAAAAGTGGAGAATTTATCCCTGGAAAATCTCCGCCAGAATTTGTGTGCAAAATTTGAGATCTCTATGTTAAAAGGTGAAAAAGTTTCCTTGCTAACAAAGTCGGTGAAAAAAAAATAATAATAAGAAAAAACAGAACGATAACAATAGGGATCCCGTTCGGGAGAACGGGATCCCTAATAATAATATACCCTTACATCCTTACCTTACTTAGGTTGCATCCGAACAAGCGGTTCGAACGTGCTATATGTCATTCGCCAGGTCGAATAAATCGGGCGTGGCTAGGTCAACCGGCTTTTAGTTGAGCTATTTACACGTATTGAACCAGTACGTGGTAGTCACGTAATTGGCACCGCCATGATCGAGGCTTCATATAGACCTACACTGGAGTTTATTAACTTTCGCTGGTTAATAAGTTTCGTAAAGCGTCATAGACCTACATATTTTTTGTGGGACACAAGCTGTAGTTGTATGGACCGCTTCGATGGCCTAATGATTAGGGCGTCCGCATCAAAATCGGGTCATACCAAAGACTGAAAAACGGTGCCTTGCTTAGCGCTCAGCATTAATGGGTTGTAGCAAGGAAACAGGACTGGTTGGCCCGGTGTAGGTATAATGTGAAAGGGTGGGGTGTCATGTCTGGTGCCTTCCGCATGATAGTTCAGTGGCGGCAGCACTGTCAGACGGCATGGACTCTCGCGCAGCCACAGAACACATTATTTATACACACACCTGTTGACCCGTGATTGTCGAATTGAAAGATTGCTAAGTTCCACATAAAACTCCAAACACACATACATACATAGTTGCATGAATATAGTTAGCTTTTGGTCACTAAAGTTGCGAAATTAAATCCCGGCTATGGTCAATTTGGATATATGTGTCATGATTAAATTAAAAATAAGTTTTGCCAGAGCTGGATTGGTATACTTTTAGTTGTGATTTTTTCTTCGTATCACATTAAGCTGTATTTGTTCATTTACCCGTTAACCGTGTAGTACCGACATACATGTATGTATCAGTATACTGTAACATCGTTGGGAAGTTTAATGCTTCCAGCTTTAGAAGTGCAAAGTACGAGTCAAACAGGACCGGAAGTAGTGACGGAGAAGCCGGAAGTTTTTGTCAGCGAAACAAATATGGCCGCCTATGGATGAGGCCAACGCCAATCCTTGGGTGAAAAGTCGGCAAATTCCCATAATATGAGCACAGCCGCTCAGGTTTTACGGTAAATAAGATTTCATTTTACCCTGACATGGCCATGTTCAGTTTGCAAACAAGGCTATTATCAGAGATTATGTGGGAAAAGTACCAAATACTTCGTAATATTCTTTCAGTTTTGTGATCGAAACCTTATTTTGAAAACTTACACAATCAGCACGTTTGTAACTAAGAACATAACGAGCAGTGAATACGCTTTCTCTTTTTATGACCATGTTAAACTTTTACTGTTGACTTTCTCACAGAAAGATCGTCGTTTTTTGGTGGCTAAAAAAAATGCAATTCCAAGTGTCAAAATGTTATGTCACACTTAATCATACACTTTATGAGTATTCCTTTAAAAGCGTCAAAACAAAAGTTTCATATTTTCAAGTAATGTTTGGGGAAACAGCAATACTTACTTCTTTGTATTATGACTGTTTTTGTACTTCTGACTGGAGTCGACAGTGTTATGGGTCTCGTATGCAGTATGCAATGTTAAAAGGATAACAAGCTTGTCAATAACCACAGTTTGCTCTCAGGATATTAATCGTGACCATGAAGTGGCTGTGGTCCAAAAGTTCAGCCAAATTGTAGGATAATGCACCAAGTTGTCAGCTGATTGTTTCTTTGTTTTGATGTCCAAGCAACTGAACAGGACATTTACTTATGTCCATCTTTTCTCCAGGTTGCACATCACTGTTAGCACTGCATAATGCTTATGTGGTGTGATATCACTTTTGTGTCAGTTCTAGGAGCAGCAATTCATTTCACATTCAGTTTTTATTACTTTGTGTAGTTGCGCAATGTGACTCTTAAATCGAGCAACATGAAGTTTTGGGAGAGCTACGGACACAAACTACTTCAAATATGTTGGATCAAAGGTAGACAAGATTTACTGGATCTTCACACACATATTGAAACTTCCCTAGGGTAAATTGATGTCAACCGAGTGGTCCCCATAATCAGCTAACATGTTCTGAGTCTTGCCAAACCAAAAACAATCCATGACAACTGCACAGATTCACAATATAAATACATTTTCAGACACTATTAGGGATTGGTGCATTAGGGAGTTATACTGGCCTGTGTTATGCCATACCATCTTAGCTAGTTCAGCTCCTAGAACATCGGGATACCATGAGGTACATCATGTCCTCTGATGCCTGTGGAATACTCCACAAGCAGCAGTCAGGTTCTTTACATCGCTCAGATTTGCTGAAACATGTAAAAAAAGTGTCAATGAAGGCATTTTCAGGCTAAATTGTACTCATTTCCCAGGAATTTGTCTGACGATACATGCACTTTACAGTGACACCTTTGCCAGATATTTACTGGTATGTTTTTTTTAAAACCAGTATTGGGCAGGATAGACTGTAAAATTTTCATGTATCACACAGCAGTGACCAACAGTCTTTGACAGTTAAATATATTTAGTGCTGAGTTTGATCATTACAACCATATGAAGTCAGGGTTAAGTTTGGTTATTGTAATCATTATCAGGTCGGCATTGGATTTAATAATTTAAACCATATAAAGTCAGTACTGAGTGTAATCATTGCAACCATGTAAGGTCATCTTTGACTGTGGAATCATATGAACTGATTTGGAATCATATGAAGTCAGCATTGAATGAGTTTTGATCATTTTTGCCATATGCGGTTAGCATTGAGTTTGTTCACTGCAACCATATTCAGTAGATATTGAATTCGGTCCTTCCAGCCGTATGTTGCGGGCGTTGAGTTTTGGTCATTGGAAGTCAGCATGCTGTGTAAAAATGGCCAGCTGTGATAAAATACACGTAGTTACGATGTTCTTGTTTTTTTTTTTAAATACTTTTCACACATACTGTTTGTTAGTATACATACATGATAGCAAATGGTAGATACCAATTAGATGTTTGTAACAGATCTAGTTTATTTTTTCAGACAAGCTGAGGCATTGAAGGCTACAGTTTCAGGTGAGAATGTTACAAATGTATTGACTGAGCGTTGAAGAGTGCTTATTAAACTGCAAGTGGCCCTTGAGCTTCAACTCTGTTTCCCACTGGCGGCATTGATTTATTCATTTTCAGCTGGCCTGTATGAAGTAAATTGCCAAATACTTGATCTTCACTTCTGTTTTGTGTAAATATTAGAATGTTAATTCTTGAGTATGGAGTAAAACTTCAATAAAATGAGAATCCATGTGAAGGTATAAATTGAACTATTTTATGTATTGAGCTGTAGTTTTGCGTACGCGTGTCTCTTTCAAGCAAGCCTGGATCTAACTATTGATGTTTAAATCTAAATATTAATGTTTAAATCTAAGTATTTGTGTTTATATCTTACTATTGATGTTTAAATCTAAGTATTGATGTTTAAATCTAAGTATTTGTGTTTATATCTAACTATTGACGTTTAAATCTAAATATTGATGTTTAAATCTAAGTATTTGTGTTTATATCTGACTATTGACCTTTAAATCTAAATATTGATGTTTAAATCTAAGTATTTGTGTTTATATCTAACTATTGATGTTTAAATCTAAGTATTGATGTTTAAATCTAAGTATTTGTGTTTATATCTAACTATTGACCTTTAAATCTAAATATTGACGTTTAAATCTAAGTATTTGTGTTTATATCTAACTATTGATGTTTAAATCTGAATGTTAATGTTTAAATCTAAGTATTTGTGTTTATATCTAACTATTGATGTTTAAATCTGAATGTTAATGTTTAATACCACACTGAAGATTTTTAACTGAAGGTAAAATGATGTGAGTGTGATTGGTGGAGTAAACCACTGTGGCCAGGGTAAACAGTTGTTCATTTTTAAAAGGAGATTTTCATGTACATTTTCATGGCAAAATGTATTATATTTAATTATTGCCTTGTTTGTTATGGATTTTGAAAGTTTTAATCTTGGTTTGCTTCTTTTATAACTGAGAAGTTTCCATAAATGGATTGTAATTTCTGTAGTGCTGGATAACAAATGTTCTTTGTTGGTTTCAGACAACAGTAAAAATGTATCAGAAGTGTGTGTATCGCGACAACGACTGGAAGATCTCTACAAGAAAGTACTGCTCATTGACCTGGAGTATGCTCTGGACAAGAAAGTGGAACAAGAACTGTAAGTAGCCTGTCCAGAAACCTCACGCTACACATAAAAGTTGACCAGGAGCTATAAGTAGCTGGTAAAAGGAACATACAGCTGTATTTAGCCTGTATAAAAGTTGAACAAAAGCTGTAGTTGCGTGTTATAAAGGAAATTAAAGTAATATTTACCATTAAAGTAATAGTTTACCAACAGCTGTATCCAATAATGGAGACAAATTCACTATTTCAGTACAGAAAAACTTACACAAGGGTTGTAAAATGACCTCTCAAGAAATCTTGCTCTGGAAAACAGAGTTAATCAAGAGCTATTAATAGCTGGTAAACAAAATGTACTCTAGACCAAAAAGTTGAACAAGAGCTTTAAGGGGTCTGTCATGGAAACTTGCTCCGGACAAAAAAGTTAGAAAGTGGCTGTAAGTAGGCAACTTGAAATAAATGCTTGTTACTACATTTTAATACTTTTTGTGGAGCAAGTTGTTGCAGACAGGTGATTAGGATTTTACATTTTGTGTGCTTCTGTAAGATGCGTGTTTATTTAGTGAGTCCAATTAAATAACATGGATGATAAAGAAGCAAAGTTTGAATCCTGTTAGTTGGCTTTTTTTCAGATGGAATCATGCCTTTAAGAATCAGATCAACATACTTCAGGCCCAGGCTAAAGACAAGCAGGTACGGCAAATGTTACTGAGTTCGTTCAGAGGAAAATGTCCCAGGTCTTCCAGGTCATCAGTCGCTGTCTTAAACCTAGTCAAACTTATCTCTCTGTGGCAATAGTACAGTTGTGTCGAATGTGCTACCCACCAGCAGATTGTGGCAAACGCTTCGCATAGCTGGAACCCTGATAAACCAGTGCGGTTTTGTCTCTGTTTCTAATACCATCCTAGATACATGGATCACGTGACATGTTTGCGTGACATGTATTAAATAGTCGTTTCTTGTTTCCCATTTAGAACCCAAAGAGGACTGAAATTCAAGCCACTTTGAACCTTTTTCTGGAGATGGCAAGTGGGGTGTATTTGCAGGTATGATGTTGGAGTATGCAGAAGATCATGCTGTGATGTATATCTTCTGATGTAAATTACATATAAGAAATATATAAATAAATAAAATTAAATTCATGAATAAATTGCAGTGCATATTAAAAATATTAGGGTAAAACTTAAGGCTTTACTGTATTGACAATATTACTTGTGTTTTCATATGCAAGGCTGCCTAAATGGCAACGAAAATTATCTTTGAATATAGGGTAACACTCAAGACCTTGACATATAGTAACAGAATTATTTGTATTAAGCTGTCTTTCGATTCTTAGTACAGCTTGGTCACCTGATTACTTTCTGTTTCAGCTTTTGCAGCTGATATGCTCAACGTTTAAGCTTGACTTGCCTTTTAGAAGGAAGTCTTCAACATATGGGATAATGAAAGGTAGGTGGTTCAAACGGTTTTGAAAATTGATCAAACCACTGTGGCAGAGGGGTTAGCATGCTAGCGCTGCACAATGACATCAGGAGCCTCTTACCAATGCAGTCACTGTAAGCTCAAGTCCACGGACTCATGCTGGCTTCCTTTCCGGTCATGTGGGAAGACCTGTCAGCAGACTGTGGATAGTTGTGAGTTTTCCTCAGCCTCTGCTTGGTTTCCTACCACCATACTGCTGAATGTCATGGTATAAGTGAAATATTCTTGAGTAGGAACGTGAACTCCAGTGAAATAAATAGATTAGTTGTATGTTGTTAATTAATAAAACCAATACAAATGGTGCATAAAGGTAGTGCTACATTATCTTAATTTACTAGCAAAGTTTTGCCTACTATGCAAGAAAGAAACTAAAACTTATTGATGCTTTATTTGATGTATTGACGTATTCACAATGAGTGTATTTTGGTAGCAACTCTTGATGCCGAGGACGAACCCCTGACAATTGAGGCGTTGTGTTTGAGTCCAGTTTTAGTTGCTTCACCTGTGTCCTAAAGTGGAGAGGTTTGCCGGGTAGCTAGCAAGGTGTGGTTGTTTCCTTAGGCTGTGTGATAAAGTTTCCTCCACTCCTAAACCTGACTCTCATTGCATTCTTGAATATGGGGCTCTGGCTGAGATGTAAGATACATCGACCACAACTTATTCCATGTTTGAAGCACCTCCTGTATTCATGGCTTAACAGAGCTGTTTGTCTACCACAGAATGGAGTCCATCAAAGATGAAGATCAACCCTCCAAAGAAGAGCTCCTGTCTATACATCTGTCAGTATTGCCTAGTCCACCTGGGGGATATCGGTAAGGATAGCACTGGTGTGACGTCTGTCAATATTATCTAGTCCACCTGGGGGATATAGGTAAGGATAGCACTGGTGTGACATCTGTCAATATTATCTAGTCCATCTGGGGACATAGTTAAGGATAGCTTAGGCGTGGCATCTGTCAGTATATTCTATTCCATCTGGGGGATATAGGTAAGGATAGCACAGGTGTGACATATGTCAATATTATCTACTCCATCTGGGGACATAGTTAAGGATAGCTTAGGCGTGACATCTGTCAGTATATTCTAGTCCATCTAGGGGATGTAGGTAAGGATAGTACAAGTGTGACATCTGTCCAGTGCATCTGGAGGACATAGGTAAGGATAGCACAGGTGTGACATCTGTTTAGTGCACTCGGTGGCATAGGTAAGGATAGCTTAGGTGTGACATCTGTCAATATTATCCTGTCCATCTGGGGGACATAGGTAAATATAGTACAGGTGTGACATCTGTCAATGTTGTCTAGTCGATCTAGGGGCTGTAGCACAAGTGTGACATTTGTCCGGTGCATCAGGGGACATAGGTAATGATTGCAAAGTGTGACATCTGTTTAGTCCACCTGGTGACATAGGTAAGGATAGCACAGGTGTCACTAGGTGACAGTATTGTCTAGTCCTACTGGGAGATGTAGGTAATGATAGTACAGGTGTGACATCTGTCAGTATATTCTAGTCCATCTGGTGGATATAGGTATGGATAGCTCAGGTGTGACATCTTTTTAGTCCACCTGGTGACATAGGTAAGGATATCACAGGTGTGACATCTGTCGGTATTGTCTACTCCTACTGGGAGATGTAGGTAAGGATAGTACAGGTGTGACATCTGTCAGTATATTCTAGTCCATCTGGTGGATATAGGTATGGATAGAACAGGTGTGACATCTGTCAATATTGTCTAGTCGATCTAGGGGATATAGGTAAGGTTAGCACATCTCTCAAGTGCATCTGGGGGACATACATAAGGATAGCTCAGGTGTGACATCAGTCAGTATTGTCCTATCCATCTGAGTAAAGTAGGTAAAGATAGCACCGGTGTGACATCTGTTTAGCTCACGTGGTGACATAGGTAAGGACAGCACAAGTGTGACAGCTGTCCAGTGCATCTGGGGGACATAGGTAAGGATAGCACAAATGTGACATCTGTCCAGTGCATCTGGGGGACATAGGTAAAAATAGCACAGGTGTGACATCTGTTTAGTCCACCTGGTGACATAGGTAAGGATAGCACAGGTGTGAAATATGTCATTATTGTCTGGGAGATGTAGGTAAGGATAGCACAGGTGTGAAATATGTCATTATTGTCTAGTACATCAGGGAGATGTAGGTAAGGATAGCACAGGTGTGTCACTATTGTCTGGTCTACCTGGGGGATATAGTTAAGGATAGCACAGGTGTGACATCTGTCAATATTATCCTGTCCATCAGGGTAATGTAGGTAGGGATAGCACAGGTGTGACATCTGCCAGTATTGTCTAGTCCATCTGGGAGGTATAGGTAAGGATAGCACAGGTGTGTCAATATTGTCTAATCCACCCGGCGGGATATAGGTAAGGATATCACAGGTGTGACATCTGTCAATATTGTCTAGTCCATCCAGGGGACGTATGTAAGCATAGCACAGTTCACCTGGGAGCATTGGGAAGGATAGAGCAGGTAACTCTGTCTGCTATCTCTGATATCAACAGCCTGAAAAGAGACCAATGTGAACTCAGCAGAGATCCTACCGTGTCATACATGGATTGCAAAGTTGGTGTACAGGATCATAGGAGGATGAAACGCATCCAGTTTAAGCTTATGTTAACTGGGTTCCCATTTTATGGACTGAGCCTGTTGCTGTCAGCTTTTTGGTTTCTAAACCAACCGACTCAGTTAGCAAGATTGACTTTCCTGATTGTTGCGTATACAAAGCTGTAATCCCTCTGGCACCATGTTTGTGTGTCACTCACTTTTTGCTTTCTCCTGTTCAAGCCCGGTACAGACAACAGGTAGACCAGGCCCAGTCATATTACTGGCACGCTGCCCATCTTATCCCTGTCAATGGTATGTACTACTTTGAATTTTCATCATGCACCGAGGGTTAACTGGTTAGAGCATCTTGCTTTTCAAATGCCTTGTCACCAGAGATGTAGGCCCAGTATTATACTAGCATGGGGAATCTTCCAAATTCTCCTGCGTCTATCATTCTTGGAGGCTATGTGTCAAGAAACAGTTGACAATATTATTTGGTGTCATCATATATGAAGTTCAGTGGAGATCATCAGTATGAAATGTCACATGTTTAAAAGTTTGCCAGTATGGGCACTCTAGTTTTCTCCACCCATAAACTGGCTTCCATCCTGTAAGTGAAAAATTCTTGAGCATGGTGTTAGGCAACAATGAAAAAAATCGATCATAAAGGGGATTCCCACTTGAGTCCTTAGTATGGCTTTTCCACGCTTATGAAGTTACATGCACAGATCCAGGGCTCGTCAGCTGTGGTTTTTGGGGTTTTTTGTTTTTTTTTTGTTTTTATATTTTGTGTATTTTCTTTTCTTTAATGTCAATCGAACTAAGCCTTGACTCTCTTTATCTACAATAAATGCAAAGGTATTCTAGCAACATGCTTAGGGTCGTGGGTTTCCCCCGGGCTCTGCCTGGATTCCTCCCACCATAATGCTGGACACTGTCATATAAGTGAAATATTCCTGAGTATGGCGTAAAACACCAATCAAATAAATAAATAAATCAGTAATTCCATAAATATCAGCTAACACTGTACTGAACTGTTTCAGGCCAGCCCTACAACCAGCTGGCCATTTTGGAGGTTGCCAGGGGTAACAAGCTGTCCACCATATTTTACTACATCCGGAGTTTGTCTGTTCGTCACCCATTCCCAGCAACAGCCACAAACCTCGAAAAATTCTTCTCAAAGATTTCCAGGGAAAGGTAACTCTTTAAGTACTTGAGTTATGAGGACCATTTTTTCAGTTTACACAGAAGAGCATTAACAAATACTTGATGGAATTTTAGGGGTTTGGGTCATGAATGAAAGATTGTGGCTGAACGACACTTTTACAGTCATGAAGCCAACATTTAATACTGCTTGCATGTTATATTACTTCTTGAGATTTAAGGAAATGGAGAATTGTTTAATTTTGAGTTGTATAAAGATTTATACAAAGATTTATGCTAACTTCATAATTGCATTTCCTCTTAGAACTGAGTTCAAGTCCAAGTTATCCATGACAGAGTTTTTGACAGCCTTTCTACAGTTCCATGCTTTCATCCATCTGTGTGTGGGTAAGTACTATTAACACGTTTTGTCTGTGGCATTGGAAACCTGGAAAAGCCTGGAAATTAAGAGTAACTTTTCCAGGTTAGTTTGTGATTATAGCTCCTAGCGACCTTATATTATATAGGTCTGAAAATCAACTTTAAGTGAAGTACTTACATGTATCTTATCTTACATGTTTGTCCTCAACCCATAAACTGTGCTGCCAGCATATAAATGGCATATGGTGGCTGCATGGCCTATAGGTTAGTATCCTAGTGCAGCACAAATCACCCTGGATCCCATCATAGGTGAAATATTTTTTGGTACAGTGTAAAGCGCCGAACAAGTGAAAAGTAAATAAATAAAATAAATGAATTATTTGTGATCATGGTGTAAAGCCCCAGTAACTGAAATAAATAAATTGTAGCATTGTGAACAAATCTTGAAGATGCATTAGGTTAAGTAAATGATTGACTTACCTGTTGCAGAACTGACACGTGCTGCAGAGCTGTCTGAGAAGCTGCTGGTAAGCATGCCCGCTCATGTGACCTCACAGAGCTTCTCCTGGCATGTCCTGGTACAGATGCTGGCCATCAACCTGTTTGCCATGCACCACGTGACCCGACAGACTGACGGATCCCCTGATAATAGCCCCAACAAGAAGGATATGTTGAGTGAAGACGAGGGAAGGTCGTTTGAAATTGTCTTCAATTTTACAGGTATTTATAGTAATGAGGTGATAGCTGGGGGTTGACTATTTTAAAATGTATTTTGCAAATGCAGTTTATTCTTTATTACAGCAGGTCAGTGTGGAATGTAAAGACAGCTGTAGTTATAACTATATGTTGGTAATTTTCATAACGTTGGGATGATCCTAACTTCGTAGTAATGCCGTCAAAATCCAAGTCGTGGACAGTTATGGTAGCAGCCTGTTATGTGAGTGCACAAGTGTCAAATGGAACATTGAACATTAAGACAGTTTCAGTGGTCTAAAATACGATCTGAATTCAGACACGGCCATTTACTCATACACCTCAGATATGCATGCAGTAGTTAATTAAAAAAAATGAGGGAGGCTGTATTTATACTGGTCTTTCCAAATGCTTTTCTACTAGCAGATTGAACACCCTGGTAATGTAGGTTTACAACACAACACAGTGGTATTGAGGGTCCTTAGGGTTGGCCAGTGCATGCATACCTGTTTGTCACATGTAGGAAAGCTGGTCAGTAGCTGGTCAAAAGCCTGTGGTTTACCTAACGCACTTCTGACAACTGGCCGTCATCGCATGAGTGAAAATTTGTTTAGCATGGCATTAGGCAGTAATTAAATAAATGTTTTGACAGTGAACACTCTGGAAGTACTAGTCATGTATACCCCCAAACAAGAACAGAAGGCGAGAAATTTCTTCACGATGCCAGCAATCCGGATCATCATAGACTGGTTGAGGCTTGACAAAGAAAACTTCAGCAAACCTGTGTTAAAACAGTCCCCGTGAGTGCTTTTCTACTGTTGGTAGTTGCTTTACAAAAGACTAGAACAGTAAAACTATGTGATAACTGCATTCATAACATGTAGCTTTGTTCAGGTTAGTTGTGGTCATTTGTATAAAATCAGAGTATAACTCTTGGGTTTCTACAAGTTCTGTGTTAACTTGTTTTACACTTGAACATTGTTTTATCCATGATTAACTGAGAAACAATATGCCTGTATTTTTCCGGCCTGTTCACATGTAGTGCTGAGGCTTGCTGCCTTCGGTGGCCTAAGGGTTAAAGCGTCAACCTCGAAATTGGGAGAGCCGGGATCAAACCCGGGTTGGGTCACACCAAAGACTTTAAAAATGGTACTTCTTGCTGTCTCTCTTGGCGCTTAGAGAGGTCAGGGCAAGGACACAGAACTGGTTGGTCTATTGTGAGTTTAATGTGTCAGTAGAATGTGACTGGGTGGGGTGTCATGTCCAGTGTGTTTGGCATGAAACTTCAGTGACGGCAGCACTGCCACAAAAAGACATAGTATATGTACATACACCCAACTGATCCATCTTACCCCTCCAGGTTTCCACTCAGCATGCCCGCAGTCAGACGCCTAAACAGGTCACAGGTTTGGTCCATCTATTAAATTGATGGCGGTGGTATAAGTGACAAATTGGCATTGATGATTATTATATAAGTACATGGGTATAAAAATCTGTTTGTCTCAGGGTGTGGCCTCACCTGGCTAAGCTGTTCAACATCATTCAGCCAGCAGCTGTGCCCAGTTTGATAGACTCTCAGACCAACAACAAGAAGCCAGGTGAGTGATGTCTTTATTACCTGTCTATAATACTTAACAAAAGGTGAAATGTCAGGATGTTGTCCACAGATGTCACATGGTGTAATATCACACTTGTTGACATGGACTTTTCTTGTGCCATTTTCTCTTTTTTTTTTTACTTTGGCATAAGTCCTTGAAAATACTTGAGTTTTTTCAATGTAAATAACATATTGTGTTACATCTCTCCCTCATTGTAAAACACATCTGTACATACCTTTTAAAATTTCAGGTTTTGTTACTTCTTTGAACTCCCAAGCTTGATTATCATGTAATTATTAAATAAAAGCTGATATTCTGATATGGTTTACTGTTAACATCCAGCATGACACTATGTTTTTATTTCTATGTTATATGTGTCACGGCTGTCAGTACCTAACAAACGTCACACAGCGCGCTTTGTTTAATATAACGCAGTAAGCAGATTTGTCCCCTAACAGCATCGTTGTAATGGGGAGAGGTGTATGTTCTGAATAAATAAGCTACCTAAATAGTATTCATTAATGTGTACATGAAGGTATGTGCTAAAATTGAATGGCCCTTGAAAGTGACAGAAAGCATAGAATATTAAGTCCTTGAAACATGTTCTTTTACGGTTGGGAGGCAGTGTTGTGATAGAGTTGATATTGAGAACTAACTCATAAAGGGTGTCACTGTCATGACATCCCACAAATAAACTCAGAAGTAATGTTTAAAGCGAATAAAGGATTATATTTGATGGTTAGATTTTCTTTTTTTGTTGTACTGATAACAGTCATTAAGTTTGATGAAATTGAATTACCCCTTATTTTAGATGCTGAAATAGCTCTTCCTGAGGATTTTGAGTTGAGGTCTTTCCAACCAATAGAGAAGGCTCACAGGTAAGTGGAGATTTGTGCAGGATTTCATACCCACTGCTGGGCGATCACTGGCGTTTGAGATCACCTGTCACCCAATAGGATTTGTATTTATGGCAAATATTGAGGGTGTTGATTCATGAGGACTAGTGAATTTAATATTGGTGATCTGAGTCAACAAATTGATCGTAGGTTAACTTGACTTTAACCACCGTAACTTCATTTCTTGAAGACCTATGTTGATATTTTAGTTACAGTCAACTTCCAACTACAGACCCTTGTTGGAAGAAGGCCCTGTCTGAAAACCCAGCCATAACTCGAGGTCTAGGACACTAGGGCTCAGGATCTGTTGTGGACTTTAGTCAGACTTAGTCTTATTTTGTGGCACTGTCCCTGAACATAGATTTGAAAGCCAGTATTCAAGTTTCCTTGTAAAAGAGTGAAAATTTCAAAGGTTAATCACCATGTTGGCAATTTTGAAATTAAGACTGAGTGTGACTCTGTCTCCCTTGTTTCTTCACCCTCTGCCGCCCTCGTTTTTTCACAGCGGCCTGAGCTTCAGTCAGAGTGTCCTTGAAGACAGATCGCCTGAGGTCATGGCTACCATTCGCTGTCAGCGATTGGTCAATCATGGGAAATGGATCGCGGAACAGTTTCCTAGCCTGAACTTGCTGAATGTAAAGGAGGAGAAGCCGGGGCGTGTCCACTTCAGCTCTGCCACGCCCATGGTCAAGGTCGTACCAGGTAAAATACGTACCTGTTATGACTGAGTTCTTCAGTCTCCTCACACCATAAAACTGGCACACACAGGAAATTAAGACACAACTCGGCTCAATCCACCTTTCATTGTCGGCGGTTAACTTTTCTGTTGGAGAAATAGAGAAAAAGGGACATCAGACATGTCATGTGTATGCAGTTGGGGTTTAAAGCCATGCATGGTTCAGGCGTCTGGTACCAACTCTGTACAATCAGTTGAGTTGTAAAACCATATATGGTTATGGCGTCTGGTACCAGCTCTGTTCAATCAGTTGAGTTGTAAAACCATATATGGTTCCAGCGTCTGGTACCAGCTGTGTACAATCAGTTGAGTTGTAAAACCATATATGGTTCCGGCGTCTGGTACCAGCTGTGTACAATCAATTGAGTTGTAAAGCCATACATGGTTCCGGCGTCTGGTACCAGCTGTGTACAATCAGTTGAGTTGCGTCTTGAGCTCCCGTGTATGCCTAGCTTTATGGACATCGTGCATATAGACATATGACTTTTATCGACAGTTGTTGCGGAATGCTGTGCATTTGTGATTACTGGTCCTGGTCCAAAGGATCTCAGTATTCAACTTGTGTTTGATCATCTACAACTTCAGGAAATATGGAACTGTGCTTGTTATTTGGTTGTGAGTCCGTTTTCATGCTGCGCTGTGCTTACTTTTATTAAAACCTTTACAAGATTTATATGCAAAATTGTTGGAAACTGTTAATGCAGTCATATTTGCAATACAGTATCATTCAGCAAGTAGGATGTAGTTTTTTTTTTGAAGAATTGAATGTGACATTTTTAATGACAGTTTGAAATTTACAACTTCTTATGTGTTCAGTTGCATGCACCATATTCATGCTGGGAACACATGGGAAAATGGGCCAGTAACTTAACAAAGGTTGATGGTTTAGGAAGGCAGCTGTGGTCCAGTCATAAAACTGACTGCCATCATAGTATGGTATTAAAGAACAATCAAATAGATAAAATAAATATTCATGCTGCATATGTTATTGAAGCCCTATTTTACTCTCCCTGCAGTGAACACAGAGCAGAGTAACACCCCAGAGAGGAAGACCGTTCGCCAGAATGTGGCTATCCAGGTACGTTAGAAGATGTGAACAATGTCAGTTTTGTTCCCTGATCAGTTCAAGAATGTTTTTCATAGGTTTATCAAAGAGTCTGTACCTAAAGTTTTTGATCAGTGACATGGAAACAATTTCCTGAATTTTATCGAAGTGGATTAACAGCAGTAACTTACACATACAACAAATCAATTAAAGTCAACACAGTCAAGCAGTGTGAACCAGAGCTCTTATTTAAATTATGTTGTAGGAAGCTCTCGTATGAATTTTACATACGTTTTACAACAGAGCTCATCGAATGAATTTAAACACATCACTGGCCTCACTTCTTCAGAATACTTGAAGATGTATCACATTCTTTGTTCTGTGGAGATGTCACCTTGCGGTCGCCTTGAGTTCAAACCCAGATCAAGCTGATTTCCTCTTCGGCCGCATATGGAAAGGTCTGTCAGCCGCCTGTGGATGGTTGTGAGTTCCCCCAGGCTCTACTCTGTTTCCTCCCAACATAATGCTGGCCGACGTTGAATAAGTGAAGTACTCCTGAGTACAAGATAAAACACCAATCAAATAAATAAATAAATCCAATACATTATAGCACAGCACTTTGTATTTGCAAAGATTTCTAGAAACCAAGTATTTCAAGGTGTCCCTTTGATGTCAGGTTCTGTTTATTACACAAACAATTCATACTAGGGTCAAGTTTAAGAAAATAGGGATCAAGGAAATTATAATAGTAACAATGGAAATCTAATTTTAGGCCATCATTCAAAAACAGAAAGGAAACGAAACCTCTCCCGAGAGATCTCCAGCCAACGAAAGCTGTCAACAGGTTTGTAACAAGCTTTCTGATTCGTCAAACTTTTCCAAAGCTTAATGTTCAATGATTGAAAGATACAATTTGTTAAAAATCATTGAATTCTTATGCATTGAAGCCAAATATATTTAAAATTTGTAATACAGGCATCCACTGCCACTGCTATTAAAATACAAATTTCCTTTTCACCTGTAAGGTTTGGATAGTCCAGAAATGAAAGTTCAGATGTCTGGGAAGAAAATGGCTGTGATAGTTATAATGACAGGTTTTGTTATGATAGGATTTGTCAGTTCTTATTACAGTTTGGCATTGCAACTGTAGCTACACAGCCCATTCACACCACATCTTGTAGTATCGTAACTCTTATTCCTTTTGTTCCAGAAATATTCTCATGGAAAAACTATATGTTATGTTGCAGACAAAGACCTCAAAAGATGGTAAGAGTGATGGACTATCGCCTACAAAATACCTTCTTGGGACGCCGATGAAAGACCCGCAGTTCATGAAAACTTCAGGGGGACACAGTTCTGGCACCTCCCAGCAGGCTACGTCTCCCTCCACAACAACCGCACGCGTGACTTTCCAGCTCCCGGCTCAGCAGTTATCTCCCCAATCACAGAAACAATCTATCGAAAAACCGCCAGGGCAGTCTGGGAAGGACAGTAAGCAGTACCAGTCCAGGCACAGTGACCTTAACAAGCCCCTGGGGGCGCAGTACCGCCAGATGCAGCATCAGCAGCAGATGAAACAGCTCAAGATGCAACAACAGCAGCAGCAGTTGCAGGCCCTGCAGCAGCAACAACAACAACAGCTGAAAATGCAGGAGCAGCAACAACAGCAAAAGCAACAACAACAACAACATCAGTCAAACATGTCTGCCTGGCCAAGTCAGAACCAGACAGGCCCCCAACAGGGAAACTATCAGTCTGAGGGCATGTCAGGTCCCCAAGGCAACCCAAACAGTCTCACTATGACTCAGAGACAGATGCTGATGCAAAAGCAGTTTGAGGCCCTTCAGAAAATGGGTGCATCGCCACAGGCGCCCCCCCCACCCGGGCAGAGTCTTCCACCAGACAGCCCCGCCTCCCATGCTGCAATGATGGCAAGTCAGCAACAGCTGCTCAATGCGATGGCAACGCTTCATCAACAACAACAGCAACAGCAGCAGCAGCAGCAACGCCAGCAACAACAGCATCAGCAGCAGACCTCCCCACTTCTCCAGCAACAACCTCCTCCTCCTCATCAGCAGCTTGGTCCACGGCAGATTCACCCACGGCAACAGCACCCACAACTAGGGTCGCCCCAGTCGTCTCCGCAACAAGGGCACGCGCTACAGCGTGGGTCAGTTCCCCGCCAACAACAACAGCAGTCCTCGCAGGCATCCTTCCCCGGGCACATGTTTATGCACCAGCGCTTCGCCTCGGCTCGCCAGCAGCACCCATCCCTGCAGTTCAGGGGTCAGGGGTCGCAGGTTTTGCCGGGGCTGGGACCGTCACAGGGAACAGACAGACAGATGCCCGGGAAGTTCACCCCGAATGATGTGATGAACCCGGCCATGTTCCTTAAAAACTACCCGACCAACTTCCCATTCCCATTCTCCCAAGCTGCTGGTCCCATGGCTAATCAACACTCGGCTAATGTTGGCTCTCCGCATCCTATAGGAACCCCACCAGGGGGCGCTGGGCTCCATGGTCCAGGTGATGAGAGAGAAATGATGGCGGGCATTGCTAAGCTTTCCGTACAGGTATGTTTGTCTGTGGATTTGGTCTGTCTTGATTCCAGGCATTGCCCTTTCTGTTAATACTGGAAGCGATGATATGTGCGGTAGAATAGCCACGCATATCATAGACATTTCAAGATCACAGTCATTATTTTCAAGGAGAGCCCCCGCTGGTTCATTGGCTGAATGGTTGAATGGCTGTTCTTGCTTCAGTGAGTCAGCTTCTGGCCAGTGAGGTCACAGGGTTGAATATCGCTCTTACTGCTTCAACTGCAGTCTTAACTAAGAAGGTTTCTCTGGTATCTAAGGCTTGTCTTTCGAAACATTCAGCATCAGTATAATGCTGTAGATATGTATAATTTGCACATGGTAGCGTTAGGCCCTCAAAACAAAATTCTGTTCGGGGGTAAACCAACCCAATCAGAATAAATATTTTTTTCATTCTGGTCTGTGACAGAGATAGGGATTTTAAAGAAATTAACATAGATAGAAGAAAGAAAACATAAAATTCCCCTAGATTACTTTAGATATGGTTAGCTCTAATGAT
This sequence comes from Liolophura sinensis, assembly GCF_032854445.1. NCBI lineage: Eukaryota > Metazoa > Mollusca > Polyplacophora > Chitonida > Chitonidae > Liolophura > Liolophura sinensis. The sequence goes on from NC_088307.1 coordinate 4,079,801, forward strand.
CATATTTTTAATGTTGGCCTTAACTTTCTTCTTTAAAAGGGCTCCCAGGTGGAGGTTTACCTCACAAACTGACGTTGGTTTACCTCACCCACTGACCCTGGTTTACCTCATCCACTGACCTTGGTTTACCTCGTCCACTGCCCTTAGTTTACCTCACCCACTGCCCTTGGTTTACCTCATCCACTGATCTTTTTTTACCTCACCCACCGACCTTGGTTTACCTCACCCACTGCCCTTGGTTTACCTCACCCACTGACCTTGGTTTACCTTGTCCACTGACCTTGGTTTAGCTCACCCACTGAGGTTGGTTTACCTTGTCCACTGACCTTGGTTTAGCTCACCCACTGAGGTTGGTTTACCTTGTCCACTGACCTTGGTTTACCTTGTCCACTGACCTTGGTTTACCTCACCCACTGACCTTGGTTTCCCTCACCCACTGATCTTGGTTTACCTCGTCCACTGCCCTTAGTTTATCTCACCCACTGCCCTTGGTTTACCTCATCCACTGATCTTGGTTTACCTCACCCACCGGCCTTGGTTTACCTCATCCATCGCCCTTGGTTTACCTCACCCACTGACCTTGGTTTACCTCACCCACTGACCTTGGTTTCTTCCACTTAATGCCTGACCACCATTGTATAAGTGAAGTTTCGAGTATGACATTTATCATTAATACGGCAAAGAAATGAATCGTCAAGGATCCATACGATGGCCTATTAATGGGTGCTAACTTAAAACTCTTCTGTAATTGAAGTATCGTTTGGCATGTACAACCAGAGAACCACTGTATCCAGTCCACTAGCATAAAGATTAACAAGAGTGATTTTTTCTTCACTCATTTTCCATGCCACAGCATGAATGTGTTTCATACATGGTATAAATAAGTTTGCTGTATATCTTATTTCCATAACACTGTATTAAGGTTGGTGGCTTACCCCAGACATTTCTCCGGCCGTAAGTGGGAAGGTCTGCCAGCAACCTGTGGATGGTCGTGGGTTTCCCCTGGGCTCTGCCCGATTTCCTCCCACCATAATACTGGCCACTGTCATATGAGTGAAATATTCTTGAATACGGCGTAAAACGCCAGTCAAATAAGTAAATAAATACCTGAGGCATTCTACTTTCTCTGCCCATGAAAATGACCACTGTCATATTAGTGAAAAAATCCTGCATGTGGCATTAAACAATCAGGCTGTCTCATTTCCAGTTTTCTCCTATTTCCCTATCCCTCCCATGTTCCACCCTGGCTAAACCCATGAATCAAACCAATCTATCCATTACACTGTTTAAGCAGGTTCGTGTTGACAAAATTATGGAGTGACATGGATCTTCTGGGGTTTGTGCCATTGTTTTACTGATGGACATTTTCTTGTATTTTCAGCACTCCAGAAACACTCCTCAGGGTCCTTCCCCCTCCAGACTAAACCACATGGACGCCACCTCTGATGTAAATACTTTGAAATCACAATACATACAGATATACAGTTATTATTGTCTTAGGGTTAAGCCTGAGTTTCTGCTGAATGTGGAGCTATACCTTGACAGACATTGATCTGATATAATTTGATATCCACTTTGCTTGTTTTAGGAGCTCTCTTATGAACCTTACCTCTTTTGTCAAACAGGCATTTAACACTAAATAGGTGTCATTTGTGAATAAAAACTGGGAAATTTAGTTCTTGCATGAACTGTGGAGTGAATCCAGTTAGCACATGCTTTGGCCCGGAGTTTTTTAGTGTGAAAACATGGGAATATTTTTGTTGAGATAACCACTATTGCCATTTGTCTGTTTCTTGTTTTCCAGTCCATGATGTTAAACAAGTCAGACGGTCCTCAGGTTACAGATGGGTGAGTGGGTTACTTTGTCGTTGGAACACTTTGTAGATTTTAGTTTTATTGTCTTCCATCAGAAAGGATAAAGGTGCTTTGAAAAAATAAGTATTCTTAAATACTGTGGGAAAACAGTTCAAATAAGTAAGTAAAATACGTAAATTAATTTTATTTATATATCATATTCTTTAGAGACATACTTAATGTGTATTCCTTGTGGTTCATGTTTCATGTCATCTCTTTCCTGCAGCCCTCGTAATATGTTCAAGGGAGAAGGAGGGGGAGACCTAGTAGGACCTGAGAACGCTCAGCAGGGGACTTATTCGCTGTTCAGCAGTACGCCTTGGTCTGTGCAGATATCATCGGCTGGAGACTCTAAAAGTAAGAACATAATACTTTCACTTTCAGAAAGGAGGTTACTTTCACTTTTGCTGTGTTATGGGGCCCTAACCTGATCCTTCAACTCTTCAACATCTGCTGGAACAACAACAACAAAGACAGCAATGTGTTTTTTTTTTCATTAAGCCTTGATAATCTTCTCCTGTGGTGGTTTATCCTATTTGCAGTTCATGGAAAATCACTGTAATAGGTTTTTCTGCCGGCAGTATGACACATGTGTACATGATGAGCTCACTGTACAGGTGAAAGTATGTGTGTCATTTGTGCCAAAGTTCATAAGTTACTTGCCAGAACCCAGTGGTTTACTCCTTGGAGTCTTACTTACTCCACTCTTCCTAAAACAGACCACCACAGAAGTGATAGATGGAGAGTGAATGATGACGGTTTAATCTTGTCTGTTTTAGTTTTGCATACACATTAAACTGACTGCAGTTGTATAGGTGAAATATTCTTAAGTACAGCATTGAACACCACTCAAATAAAAACTAATCAAATAAATTTGTTGAACTTTTTTTTTGTGTGCAGGTTTAGGATCCTCTCCATTCTCGTCTCAGGCCAGCAGCATGAGGAATTCTCCTGACCCATTGTCCGAACTCCTGCCAGGGGAGGCAACCCTGGGCTCTGGGTTTAACCTGGGACTTGGGTTTGGGACCGGTGATAATCACTGGGGTCTACAGGGACCTGGTCCTGACCACACCAGCCAGGTCATGAACAGCAACATGCAGGTCCATGTAAGTCTGCACCACTGTGTAAACTGTGTAGCAAAACTGTAACTATGCAGCACCACTGTAATTATGGAGCACCACTGAAACTATGTAGCTCTGTAACTTTGGTAACGTTGAACTGATTCTCTCAGATTTACTGTTATAAATGTAAAATTTGTATATGAATGAGTTCTTTAAGAGGAAATCGATTTCAGAATGCAAAACTTAGTGTCAAATCTTCTTCCATTTCTTTTTTTGTTTATGTCCATATAGATTACGGAAAACAAAAATACTGTTTCTGCACTTTTCAAACAAGGCGACGTATTGAATTAACAATTGGCATATGGCTTCACTATAACGAGTTACAGGTCAAGCTGATTTGTGAAAATTTCGTTTTGGTCATGTTAGTTGTTATGGACTTTGACATAGCTATTATTCTGATGGCTCAGTCTGGTACGGAATTTTTTTTGTTTGGTGTTTAACACCATGGTGATAAATGTTGATTTTGAAATGAGCCTCACTATTTTGTTACAGTCACTATGGTCCTCACCTGGCCCTTCACCGCTCCAGCGTCTGCTGGAACAACAGCGCCAACATCGGCAAAATGACCCACACTGAACTATCACAGAAATGTCCTTTTGAGGATGAGGTCAGAGGTCACGGTTACTGCGGTGACAAACACCTGCAATGATCACACATCATTGAATAATCATCGTAAGACGAGTTTCAGAAGCCAAGTCGATGTGATATCTAATACACAGCCAGTGAATGGCAAGGATCGTCAGCAACCCGGAAGCAAGAAAAATCTGTCTTGTGCGTGAAATGATGTATTAACTGCCATTTTAGATTCCTTGAATAGTAGAAAGGAACCAGATATACCCATGTGGTGAGATGATAGAAAAAAAAAAGCTGAAATGAGTGCGAAGAGCGCCCCCTTGGTTCTGTCTGACAAGGGGGAAAACTCTTTTCATAAACTGGGATGTACAGGGATTATGACAAGAGCTATATCTGTTCATTGAGGAATTGGTGATGGTGTTGATAGGTCAGTATAAACTATCCTTATTTTTTAAGCCACCAGCTACCTGGAGCAGGTCGCAGTATGGCCTGATGGTTCATGTATAAAGGTACTTATGTCATTCTAAGAGACAACTTTTCAGCGAATTCAGTCGTGCAAGTATTGGAAGATTTGCACATCACAACCAGATGCTGACTCGACAAATTACCTGTGAATTGTTTTGACACTGTACACTGTTATGACTGTACATTTGGCAGATCATACAACTGTACCTGTGGTTTCATTGGAGAAAGCTGCAGGAAATGGGATTATATTAAAAGAAGGAGATGTTGTTGTTAGGTGGAGCAGAAAGTATGCGCAGTTCGCCAGGTGTGACTAGGGCTTAGAAATGGATTTTCTCTCCATTTTTCTACTTTACTTGTGTATGTAATGCACACCGGTGGGTGGAATCAAAGAAAGTGTCATGGGGAGTTCAGAAGGATATCCAGCTTTACTCTATCTTTTTGCTTTTTGTTTTAAAATTTTTTTCTTCATATAGGTACACAAGCACTTCACTAGCAGCCTGATTATTCATGCAGATGTCATTTTTTTATGCTGAAGGAACTTAAGAAAAAGAGAGACTGTTTTGGGCACCTGAATAGGACAGTCAACCTGTTTTGAACTCGTGGATTAGGCTTTGTACCTGTTGTGGACACCTGGATAAGGCACTGTACCTCTTTTAGATACATGGATTAGGCACTGTACTTTTTTCTGACTTCTGGAAGTGGTTGAAAGGTTGGTGTATGTTATTATTATTGTGTGAAAAATGAGCATATTACACAGGAGTACAAGGTGTGTCGTGGCTATTAAAGGCTTGATTATAGGAAGCCAAATGAAAATGAAGGCCAGCACCTATAATGATGGCATTATCAAATGTTAAGATGAATGCAAAAAGTAATATGTGAAAATGTGTAACATAACTGAAATTGTAAACAATACATAAAGGTTGAACTTGGACAGTTGTGCTGACTGGATTCAAAATTGTTGTCAGTTTGCTTGTGATAACTTCATGGGGAAAAAAGGGAGACAATTTTATCAGTGCTGTATGTTGGGATGTTGTTTAGCAATTTTATGATAATATGTAGAGTATTGTTTATCAGAATTCATGAGTGGAAAGAAAAGACAGCAAGACCACCAACTTATTCATGTGTCCATGTATTTTGGCATGTACCTTGACATGGTTATCTCCCCTCCTCCAGGAACGTCATTCTCCATTGGTACAGTGGGATCTGTAGTACGAGTCAAGAAATATTATATATGAATAAATTATATATAAATTTTACTGTGAGCACAGTTGAACTGTATACTCTTCAAGTTGCACCTTACAAGCCATAAGTGTTTTGTAAGACATGCTACAGTGAAAAGATTCTGACCATTTTACATGCACTGTGAAGTCATTTTGCATGACTTGACAGCATGAGCTGTCTCCCCTGAGTGAGAAAGGCGAATGAGAACAGCTTTTAATAGGCCAAAAAAAAAAAAAAAAAACATAAAAAGGGAGGATAAAAGATGAATCCCATGACTGAGTTCTATCCTTTTCTACCAGATCCTGACATTATATGTTGATAATGGGTTTGTCTGTGCCAGTGGCCAGGGTACATGGCCTTTAGAGTGCTGTTCTATATAATAACCTGTGAATGTTGGTTCTGACATTACAAACATTTGTATAGTAGTTTTGGGAGACTTTACTCTATTTATCTGGTTCTGAGTGTAAGTTTGATAGCTGAAGAGCTATGTGGAAAGTTCCAGGACCGTTTGTTGGTTCTGCCTCTCCCGATGTCAGCACTGGTGACAGTTAGGCATGGTTAGTGAGTGTTGGCATGAGGTAGGGATTGGAGAGTAGAAGTGAGACAAGGATGCGATAAACCTGGTATGGTGGAGATTTGTTAAGTGTGAATTGGGAGCACATGGTATGGGCAGAGAAGGCACAGGTGGGGAGTAGGGGCCGGGGAGTATGGGCTGTAGAAGATGAAGTAGGACTATAAATGCTGGCATGGTGATATGTAGGATAAGGGGAGGTCTCGGGATGGAATAGTTGAGGGGTAGGAGCCTGACGGAGTGGGGTAGGACCATACATGAGGGTGGGGTATGGTAAGTCATGCATAGTGGAATTGTCCTGGGTAGGAAGTGGACGGGAAGACACACCAGGACATGGGAGGGAAGGGATGAGGAGTGCTGGCCAGGAACATTGTAATACTTTAGGGCTGTTGGGTGTATGAAGTTTAGTTTAATGTTACATTACTGGACAGTTTTCATGAGTGATATGCTATCAGTCTAATTTGTGTGGCACACAAACACACAGGAAAAGGTGTTCTGTACATGTATGTCTCTTCCACACGATTCATCACCTAGTCTCCCCAAGGCACTTATCAAGACTTTCAGGGGATAGACAGCAAGAATGTAAAGAAAAAAGAAAGTACTTTGTTTGGCCTAAAATTTTGTACCGGCATTCAACTAAATTACTTATATTACCCGTTCACCAAACATACCATTAAATACTGTTTTTTTTTTAAACTGATACAAAATTAAATACATTTAAAAATTTGAATTCAAAGCTACTAATTTATTTGCAACACTGCTTTAACTAACAACTCAATGCATATAAGTCCATGATTTTTTTGGACTTCAATATAGACCACTTGCATGTTCAGCCAGATAAATTGAAAACAGTTTTCAATCTTTTCCTTTCAAGTCATCAATTTTGAATGTGAGAGTTCCATGTAAAAGATTAAGAAAACAATTATTTATGCTACATGTAGGTAGTTCTGGTGTTATTCCTCAGTTAGACATTGGTTTCCCAGGGTTATCTCCCTTTGCACTTAGACTAGGGTTGGTCGAGGTCTAGATCATTCTGACAAATACCAGGTTTACCAGTTTCCAGAATGTGGAAGGTAAAGCTTAAGATGGCTAACCCATTCCAGAGCTAGTGGATTCCCACCAAATGTGGCCTCCCTGGGCGAACCAGATCCAGCGTGTCTTTGAAACTTCTTGACGCATATGTGTTCCAATTCGGTCATTTCTCAAAAATCATTTTTGTTAAAATAAGATTGAATAATTATTTAGTATGGTAGTTTTTTTTTTATTACCTTTGTGAATTCTATTTACTGCAAACTACTGAGCATGTTCTCGGTTTTTGGGCTTGTATTTGAAGAAAAAAAAAGGCATGTGCATGTAACATATGTATTTAAAGCTCACTTTATAGGGAAAAACTGAATGAACAATCATGGGACTGGCTTTTATACAGTTCCTGTCCATAATAGAGGTGGCGCCATCTAGAGGTCAAGGGGGAAACACTCTGTTTGTAGCCTTTGGGACACCCTGTTTCAGCTCCATTGTGTACTGGAGACATGTATATATCATGAACCTGTATATTTCTTCTGCTGTACCAAACTGTGTGTATTCCTGGTGTAAATATGGGAAGAGCGGAGATTGTGTGATGGATGTAGCTGTTTGCAGTGACAAATACCACTCCTTATCAAATTATTAACAGCCTTGTGTTTTGTTTTCATTACTCAGTCATGGAAAGCTGAAGTCAAATCTTTTTACAATGACAGTCATCACTTTATTCCTCATACAGCGATTCTTGGTTTCCATTGGTCAGTGCGCAGTCTTATTCCGCAATATCTGATGTAAAACAATAACCAGCTCAAGCAAGGCAACATCACACTAACAAAGTAATGTGTGATCTTTTGTTCATGAAACAATAGCCAATGATCTTGTGTGTTTTCAACTGCGACAATATCCCTTTGCTCTCTGGTTATCTGCTTGTGTGTGAAGTGATGTGGACAATGGCTTGGGATTAAGCACACAAAACCCAAGGGAACAAACAAACAGCAGTGTTAATCTGCTCTATACACCGAAATATTCCACTTCTGACACCAAACCCAGGGGATTAAGCACACAAAACCCAAGGGAACAAACAAACAGCAGTGTTAATCTGCTCTATACACCGAAATATTCCACTTCTGACACCAAACCCAGGGGATTAAGCACACAAAACCCAAGGGAACAAACAAACAGCAGTGTTAATCTGCTCTATACACCAAAATATTCCACTTCTGACACCAAACCCAGGGGATTAAGCACACAAAACCCAAGGGAACAAACAAACAGCAGTGTTAATCTGCTCTATACACCGAAATATTCCACTTATGACACCAAACCTAGGGGATTAAGCACACAAAACCCAAGGGAACAAACAAACAGCAGTGTTAATCTGCTCTATACACCGAAATATTTCACTTATGACACCAAACCCAGGGGATTAAGCACACAAAACCCAAGGGAACAAACAAACAGCAGTGTTAATCTGCTCTATACACCGAAATATTCCACTTCTGACACCAAACCCAGGGGATTAAGCACACAAAACCCAAGGGAACAAACAAACAGCAGTGTTAATCTGCTCTATACACCGAAATATTTCACTTATGACACCAAACCCAGGGGATTAAACACACAAAACCCAAGGGAACAAACAAACAGCAGTGTTAATCTGCTCTATACACCGAAATATTCGACTTAGGACCCCAAACCAATGGATTAAGCACACAAAACCCAAGTGAACAAACAAACAGGCATGTTAATCTGCTCCATACACCGAAATATTCGACTTAGGACACCAAACCCAGGGGATTAAGCACACAAAACCCAAGGGAACAAACAAACAGCAGTGTTAATCTGCTCTATAAACACCCGAACATTTCGCTTCTGACACTAAACCCAACTGAACAAACACACAGCTGCTCCTTACACTGGACTATTTAACTTTTGACACATAATGCAAGGAAACATCTGACACAAAGCTATGTTAAACACACATATTTGTTAATCTTAATAAGCATAGGGGAACAACTACTCTGCCTAAAAAGAAACGCATTGGTAACGCGTGTCGGCTACGTCAGACTCTGATATGAACCTCCACTTTATCGCAGGGGTCATGGCTCAGTGAGCTTTTCTTGGTGATTTCGTGATTACTGAATGACATTTCAGATTTCTGGTTGTGAAACTTTATTGAAAATCTGTTCAGTTATCCTCACATTGAAGTGAATCAGATTTATCCTGCATTTACCTTTGTGTTTCCTTTTTTCTTTTGTTACCCCTTACAGGTATGTACAAATCTGCTACACCCTGTAGCTTCTGTGGGACCGTTACTTAGCGGCCAGTCTGCAACACGGTGACTCGTTTGCCTCTCACCATGCAGTGCGATCTCTAGCAACGTGTGAATGATTGTGGGTTTACCAGTCTGGTTACCTCCCACCATAATGATAGCCGCCGTCATATAAGTGAAATATTCTTGAGTACGGCGTAAAACACCAATCAAATAAATGAATAACTTTTGTGAGTGGCAGTTTAGAAGTGGGTTAAACAGGTGACCAAATACATGTACCGGTTCACAACAAACTGTTTATGGATAACAGCTTCTTCATTTATTGATGACGGCATCCAGATTTGATATGGAATCGCCACATTCAAACAAACAACTTCTTATCCATAAGCCTGATATATCCAGCAGACCAATCACATTCTGAAACCACTCAATGAGACAAAAAATAACTTCCTTCCGTTAATTCCAAAAAGCAAACCAAAACAGGTTGCTATCAGCATGTAAGTGATAGTTCATGTACTTGTATTTTCTGAGCAACCTGTAAGTGGTTCACCCTTCTTATTGCCTTCGTGCCATGTTGGGTGATTTGAGATTCGTCGACATCAAGGTCCAGATAGGCGTTGCTGTACTTGTACCGTTAGGCCTATATTAATTTGTGTACCTGGTAAAATCATGTTTTTAATGTATTTTCAATGGCTTTGCGAATGTCCACACAGGCTTGAATTGTAGCGAGAAATCGTATTGCTGCATTGAAATTAAGATGCACATTTTGGTTAAATATCGACAAAAAGTTGTACGTTTTAAAGGCAGATAAAGGTCACGAAGTAATACGTTTGCTGCTAAAACTTACATTTCTCTAACAGGGTATGATCATCTTACATTCCAACACTCAAGAAATCAATCTTAATTTTAGCAAGAAAGTCTGTTGTCTGAGTGATGCTAGAATGTATTCTGTTATTATATCACCATATTCTGTCATATTCAATATAACATCCTGTTAGACTGATAGAATCTATAAGTTGAATTAATAAAATAGGCCTTTATGTGTTACATTTAACAGAATAATCTGCTGCACGAGCAGCATACATTTTAGCATCACTCAGGTAACTGACTTTCTATTAAAGTTAATAGATGAATTTTTTGAGTGAAGTAAACCTCAAAAGCACCTTAAAGTTTGTAAGATCAACAGAACTCTTCGAATTAGGGAAAGTGTGCAATTTTGGCATGAGCGAAGTTTTACGTCATTTTGCATACGTGTGTCCCGGTAAAGATTACATCCATGACTAAGATTTTTTTGGGAAGATGACTATAGAATAGCCCAGTCAACCCGTCTATAGATTGCCGACAATGTTCACCCGAATCCCCCTACATAGCAGCCAGGCCAGATTCTACGAAGCCATTTCTGACTTCAATCAAAATTTGAAATACGATCTCAAAGCTTATTTTGGGGTTTTAGAAATTAAAAATGTTGTACCATTAATGCTATGTTACGACAAATGTGTCAAAATTTCAACATTCAGTACCAAAAACCAAGCATCGAAGAGAGTTTTTAAATTTTGACTTAAGTCAGAAAGGGCTTTGTGGAATCGGCTGGTTTCATGCACGTTCCTTTCCCTTCACTACGTACATGTAGTTGGGCAGAATGAAGGAATATAACCTAGACTAAATCCAGTGCTATGCAGGAACCAAATGGCAGGTCACAGTATTGCCAGGCCAAAATATCAAGATCGTCATAGCCGAAATGTGTTAGAAATGGCTAGAAAGATGACTAGCCTACCACAATAGATGATTTGGTTTTAGGATCCATCTCCAGTTGGCTGGTGCTTTATGCTTCTGGTGGTTATACGCTAAAAATGCGTTATTTTAACAGAAAGTAGGGGACTCTATGGCCAAGGTGCTTAGCGTGCCAGACTGGCTTCCTCTCCGATCATACGGGGGAAGATCTGTCGGCAGCAACCTGCGGATGGTCGTGGGCTCAGTGCGGTTTCCTCCCATCATAATGCTGACCACCATCGTATTAGTGAAATATTCTTGAGCACGACATAAAACGCCAATCAAATAAATAAATAAATAAATAACAAGTTGTTGGCCATGAGTGATCCTAGAAGGTACTCTTATTAAAACACAAAACAGTGTCACATTCAACACAATATCCTGATAGTCTAATACAAGCTTTAAGAGAATATTTGTGCTATATTTGACACAGTAGTCAGCTTCTAGCTTCACTCAAAGAAGAGACTTTCTGTTAAATTTTCCAGATTTTTGTTGTTGTTGATAGTATCAATAAGGTATTAGGGGATTAGTGAGGGACGTCTCTGTATGGTGACTGTCTAATGTTTCCTCAATTCCAAAAAACCTGTCTGTAAGTAAAATGTTCTATAGTACAGCGTAAAACAACAGGAAAACTTGGCTAGGCTCTGCATAAAAGGCCACAGCTCCACCACATCATTCTAAACAGGCCTTTATCGTTAACAACCTTCCTAATGTAAATTAAAAGCCAAAACGTTTTCGTAATTTTAAAAAAAAGTTATAGATTTAATTGACGAGAATAGTCAAATTACATTACAAGGGTCCTGTTTATACACAGCATGCATGATGATTGATAAATTCTATGATTTTCCAGGATCCTTTCAGATAGAATTCCATGACTGTTCATGATCCTTTCAGATAGAATTCCATGACTGCCCAGGATCCTTTCAGATAGAATTCCATGAATTTCCAGGAGCCTCTCAGATATAATTCCATGACTTTTCAGGAGCCTTTCAGGTAGAATTCCATGACTTTCCAGGAGCTTTCAGATAGAATTCCATGATTTTCCAGGAGGGTTTCAGACAGAACTGCATGATTTTTCAGGATTTTCATTAGCAGTACCAGTTCACTGACTTTGAGCACTGAGTCGTGCTTTCTTGTTTTTGGTGAACTTTTGACCATTTACCCATTTGCTAATAATTTGCAATGATATGATGCGTAAACGACCCATCATTAATAAATTAAATGTTGCTCCGCTAAAATGTCAAGAAACTTCCTCAGTGTATAAACAGTTGGGACATTTTCGTCCCGGGCCCTGATCTTTTTAAGGTATAGATTCGAGTCTCGCATCACTAGGTAGCGGTTTTTGTTGAAAACACCGATGTTTTCAACAAATTGATTGTTGATTGATTGATTGTCGTTTAACCAAAACTCACGAATTTTCCACTTCCATGAGTTACTTTTATCGTTGGAGGAAACTAAAGTACCTCGAGTAAATCATCGATCTTTAGCAAGTTATTGGCCAACTTACACAACCCATCGGTGGAATACAAGTGATGTTCAATGGATGTCTAACAACATATTTTAAATTGTACTTATGTGCAAATTACGTGGTTAGGAGTCGTGTACCTTAGGCCTACTCATTGATTGTACTTATGTACAAATTACATGGTTAGGAGTCGTGTACCTTAGGCCTACTCATTAATTGTACTTATGTGGAAATTACGTGGTTAGGAGTCGTGTACTTTAGGCCTACTCATTAATTGTGCTTATGTGCAACTTACGTGGTTAGGAGTCGTGTACCTTAGGCCTACTCATTAATTGTACTTATGTGGAAATTACGTGGTTAGGAGTCGTGTACTTTAGGCCTGCTCATTGGTTGTGCTTACGTGCCAATTACGTGGTTAGGAGTTGCGTACCTTAGGCCCACTCATTAATTGTACTTATGTACAAATTACGTGATTAGGAGTCGTGTACCTTAAGCCTACTCATTGATTGTACTTATGTGGAAATTACGTGGTTAGGAGTCGTGTACCGTAGGCCTACTCATTGGTTGTGCTTACGTGCCAATTACGTGGTTAGGAGTTGCGTACCTTAGGCCCACTCATTAATTGTACTTATGTACAAATTACGTGATTAGGACTCGTGTAGTTTAGGCCTACTCATCAATTGTACTTATGTACAAATTACATGGTTAGGAGTCGTGTACCTTAGGCCTACTCATTAATTGTACTTATGTACAAATTACGTGATTAGGAGTCGTGTACCTTAGGCCTACTCATCAATTGTACTTATGTGCCAATTACGTGGTTACCTCGACTGAGGTACTGGTAATGTAATTAACTCAAACTATGAGTCTTATGTAGTGCAACAATAATCATTTATTTCGTACATACATTTAACAACAAGAACAACAACAACAAACATGATAACAATGAGCATCTATCAAAGTCATAATTCAAAGAAAGAGAGGATAACTGAAAAGCATGAACTGTAAGAAAAAAAATAAATGTAAAAAACAAAACAAAAAATTATAATACTAAAAAAAAAACGTAATAAATAAGAGATGTTCCCAAAATGGTGACGTGTTGACTGATAGTTTGGTGTGTTAAACCAAAAGTAATCAAAACAAAACTTAGGTTAGATCATGAGGAAGTCAATGGATATCTGAAAAATGAAATAATTTAGTATGTTGAAAATTTAGTTAATGTATATCAAGAAAATAAAATGTAGACTTCACTGTATATATAAGTGTGTATGTCTACTTGAAGACAGGAGGTGGTTTATAGAGTAGGACTAATGAGTTTGTACAACAAAGTTGGATGAGAGAAATAAAGCAGACAATAAATAATACTAGAGAAAGTTAGCACGAAATCAAGAACAGTGCAAAACAATCACAAAAACTACCGGTTATATTCACCCATAATTTTGCAAGAAGGTTTACAGAATACTTTCCTGAAATTGAACATTTCTTTCAACCAAATGATGAAAATCTGCTTTGAGAAATCTGCCCTTTGTCACTCGGGTTTGTTAATTGCAAGAGAAAATTATTTACACTTAGCAGGCAATTAAAAGACTCTATTCATACTGATTTCTCTTTTCTTAAGTTAACAGGTATTAACTATTTACATAATGACCTTAATTCTGTAATTTAAACAAAAGGAATTCACCAAAAAAGATAGAACATAAACAAAAAGACCAAAGATAAATCTTCAGTCAGTACCGTGTAAACTGGGAAAAAAAATACAATTAATCCAAAACATTTACTTGTACAATAAATTCCATCAATTGCGAAAAAAAAAATTAAACAACAGAAAGAAAAAAAAAGTCACTTATGTTTGGAAATATACCTTCCAAAATCTACTGGGCTAAATTCATCCATTCTTTTTTTTTAAACTGCTTTCGGCACAAAAAAATTATCAGGTAAAAATCAGGAAAATAGGGTCTTCAAATGCACATTAACATTTACAATAGTAGCATTTTACAAACATCAGCACGGTTGGATAACAATCTTTTTTAAAAATAGACATTTTGTAAACGGAGAAACAACATGTGCCGATAAAAATAATTACATCTATGTACGAATATACAGAATGTTTCCTGGAAAGTGTGTGTGCTCAGTAACTGAGCACGTCATAATACTCTGATGTCTTAATGCATTTATGATCACGCATAAAGAATCTTTGATGTCGCACTACGTTCTCCACAGTTTCACCTGAGAGAAAAATGGTTAATTTTATAGTACCTTACATAACGTATTAAATGCATTTCAACATCTGTTGTTAAAACAAACTATATTCATGTAAAGAACATCCCTTAAATAATTAACAAAAAATCTGTACGAATAACTTCATAGAACTACCTATAGCACTGACCCAGAAATTTTGACTGATTTATATATTTTTGATTAGTGCTTTCCTCTCTTATACGATAGAGGTCAGGTTGGGAAGTTTGTACTGACAACCTAAATGATAACGTCACAGAATTTTAAAAGTTATTGTGTATCACACAAGCCATTTTTTTTTCTTTCCTTTACGCTCTTTAAATCGGGATGAGCCTTAAACACTAACTTTCTTAAATTTTATGATAATAGAACAAAAATCGAAAGTGGACACTTCTTTCCAGATGAAGTAAGTAGAAGGAAGCAGACAGAGCCAGCTTTGGCCAAGTGCTTCATATCTTACTAGATATCACAGTGGTCAGTGAGTATATTGATAGGACCCCTGTATGGGTGGGAGCGGTCAGTTAGTAAAGTGGACCTCGGCATGGTTGGGTGTGGTCAGTTAGTAAGGTGGACCTAGGCATGGGTTGGTGTGGTCAGTTAGTAAAGTGGGCCTCGGCATGGGGTGGGTGTGGTCAGTTAGTAAAGTGGACCTCGGCATGGGGTGGGTGTATTTAGTAAATAGATTGATGGGAGCTCGGTATGGGTGGGTGTGGTCATTAGTAAAGTAGACCTCGGCATGGGTGGGTGTGGTCAGTTAGTAAGGTGGACCTCAGCATGGGTGAGTGTGGTCAGTTAGTAAAGTGGACCTTGGCATGGTGTGGGTGTGTTTAGTGAGTAGATTGATGGGAGCTTGGTATGGGTGGGTGTGGTCAGTGAGTAGATTGATGGGACCTCTGTGCGGGAGGGTAGGTTCAGTGAATATATTGATGGGAACTGTGTGTGGGTGATGTCAGTGAGTAAACTGAACCTCAGCATGGGTGGGTGTGTTCAGTGGGCAGATTGATGGGACCTCTTTATGGGTGGGTGTAGTCAGTGTGTAGACTGATGGAATCCCTGTATGGGTGGGTATGATCTGTGAGTAGACTGATGGGATCCCTGCATGGGTGGGCATGATCTGAGAGTAGACTGATGGGATCCCTGTATGGGTGGGCATGATCTGTGAGTTGACTGATGGGATCCCTGTATGGGTGGGCAAGATCTGTGAGTTGACTGATGGGATCCCTGTATTAGTGGGCATGATCTGTGAGTAGACTGACAGGGTCCCTGTATGGGTGGGCATGATCTGTGAGTTGACTGATGGGATCCCTGTATGTGTGGGCATGATCTATGTGTAGACTGATGGGATCCCTGTATGGGTGGGTATGATCTCTGAGTTGCCTGATGGGATCCCTGTATGGGTGGGCATGATCTGTGAGTAGATCGATGGGACCTCTGTACGGATGGATGTAATCAGTGATTAGATTGATCAGACCTCTGTATGAGTAGGTGTGACCTGCGAGAAGATTGATGACATCTCTGCCTGTGTGGGTGTGGTCTGTTAGAAAACTGTGTGGGTGAGTAGACTGATGGAAACTAAATGGGTGAGCATGCTCAGTGTGTAGAATGATAGGACTTCTGAGTGGGTTGATGGGCTCAGTGCATATATTGATGGGACCCTTGTATGGGTGGCTGTGGTCAAAGGGTAGACTGATGTGACCTGCGTACATATGGGAGTAAATTTTAATCACCTCAGTAGGTGGGTTCGGTTAATGAATAGCCAGCCTAATGCAAGTGGGTGTGGTGAATGAGAAGAAGAATCCTTCTATCTGTACATGTGGGAACGTTCACTGAGTACATCCATGAGGCCTTCATGTAAGTAGGCGTGACAATTAATTAAACCTTTTGTATGGATGGGTGTGGTCAACGAATACATTGACAACACCACTGTATGGGTGAGTGGGTGGGTGTGGTCACAGTGAGTGGGTGGGTGTGGTCACAGATGTCGCTGGCGCATGACTGAGGTATTCATGTAAATGTTGAGATAATGATAATTTGCATGGATACAATGTCAAATCAAATTAGTTACATTTCTTAAAAAATATGGTGCACGGAGTGAAACAATGGAATTCCCATGCAATATTCTTTATACACGATACGCCTTCATTCATGTTGCTGCACTTAAGATTTGTGACAAATGAGTACCTGCTACGATACCATTTTTAAAACTATATGTTACATAAAACAATAACTGACATGTGTACTTGTAGCACCTCTGTAAGGCACTATGTCACAAAGGCCCCTTTCCTAACAATATAACTTGTGGGTGAGATCGATCAGAAATTCATCAACTGGGTTATTTGTTAGGTATATTAACAATTAGGTCAAAGGTCAACTGCAACAACTGGGTCAAAGCTCATACCTTCTATATATTTCCACAATGTTTTTTGTTTTTTATCCAATGTTTTTTTTTTCTCCTCCAAACAAATAACAGATTTTCAAAACAATACAATGAAATGTTCTGAGGTTTCACATAGGTCCACAAAAATCATAAAATATTTACAACTATATAATATCTTGCAGCTGACTGAAACCACAAGTGAGTCATAAGGGGAGTTGCTTTAAAGCAATTTTTCGTTCAAAATGTGTCAGTTATAATTATAAGTCCTGCATAAAGTCATATGTATAATACAGAATACTGCATGCAGTCAGTATGTAAACTAGAACGCTCCATGCGAAACCTTATTTGAGATCTTTAAATGAAGCAGATGTTGCAGACGTTTCAAAGTGGTATTAATGGACAAACCCCTAGCAAAAATCTACAGTTTACGTCAAGTATTTAAGGTACGTACCGTATATAAAATGGAAGCTTTTATGCAAAACTTTTCATTTTTCTAAGTAAAGCATTAAGCCCACTAACAGACAACTCTGTGAATGAAATTTTTTCAAATTCCACATAACTCTTTATGTTCTTTGACATTTGGCTGCAGAAGTTTCCTGATATGAGGTGCTCTAGAGTCTGTGTACAAGACTTGTACTGCAGATCTGCATAATGACACCACAAAAGCAAACATAAGTGGGCAGGGCAACATGAGTGAACAGGGTGGCAAGAGCGGCAACTGTGCAATGCGGGAACAATTTCCCAATATTACTGAAGTTTTTTGGCAAAAATCCATATTCGCTAATCAAATAAAATTTTTTGTAAAACTATTGCTTTTCAGTACCCTATTTCTTCTGATTTTTGGGACACCTGGTCTGCTCATTCCAGCCAATACGTATGTAATCTAGGAGGAATACTGAGTTTCTTTCTTTCTCACATGGTTAGACCATCTCATGACCAACACACTCATATTTTTACTTTTCCAGAAGGCTGGTAAAAAAATGTAATATTCTACTTTCAACACTACTAACATCTGTCCCAAAACTTAAAAATATTAGGGTAAATATTGGACTTGTACCAGTTCTATTATAATGTTAAAATGATTCTAAATTGACAAATTACAAATTTTAGGAGTGTTATCATCAACAACAGTAACATGCGAACAGAGAAAGCGTCAGTGGTTAGTGTAAGTTAGAAATTGAACCAACTCTGAACTGCTACAAAGAGGGCAATATCGCATGCATATTTGTACATTAGTCATGAGTAAGTTTGTCAGTGACTTGCCAATGGGAGCTGGTTTATACCGGCCACTCCAGGCTTTCTCAAGCGATGAAAATGACTGCCAGGTTATAAATGAACAATTCTTATGCATGGCATTAAACTGCCATCCACTAAATTATATGATTCTACGATGTACAAACGGAACCTTTCACCTTCAACCCATGTTTAGCTAAATTTCATGGATCTAGAGACACTGCTATGGGATAGTTAGTGCGCACAATGCATGATATATCAGGCAATCCATAGATTCCAGCACTGTATACCATTTCCAGCAGTGACAAAACATGCTTCTGAATACAGACAGGCTGAAGTAAGATATCAAGAAATAAACAGTACTAGAAAATGTATTTTTATGAGACATTGCCTTGATTCTGATGAAAAGGTTAGGGATACTTGATGCACATGTTTTACTTGGCTATAGGATTGGAAACATTAGGTGGAGCAGAGTGGCAACACTGTCTAGAGTTGAGTGGAAACACTGTCTAGAGTTGAGTGGCATCACTGTCTGGAGCAGAATCGCAACACTGGCTGGAGCAAAGTGGCAACATTAAGTGGAGCAGAGTGGCAACATTATGTGGAGCAGAGTGGCAACACTAGCTGGAGTTGAGTGGCAACACTGCCTGGGGTAGAGTGGCAACACTGGTTGGAACAAAGTGGCAACATTAAGTGGAGCACAGTGGCAACACTGTCTGGAGTAGAGTGGCAGTACTGGCTGGAGCAAAGTGGCAACATTAAGTGGAGCTGAGTGGCAATAGTACCTGAAGCTGAGTGGCAACACTCGCTGGAGTTGAGTGGCAACACCGGCTGGAGCAAAGTGGCAACATTAAGTGGAGCACAGTGGCAACACTGTCTGGAGTAGAGTGGCAGCACTGGCTGGAGCAAAGTGGCAACATTAAGTGGAGCAGAGTGGCAACATTATGTGGAGCAGATTGGCAATAGTAGCTGAAGCTGAGTGGCAACACTAGCTGGAGTTGAGTGGCAACACTGTCTGGGGCAGAATGGCAACATTAGGTGGAACAGAGTGGCAACACTGTCTGGAGCAGAATGGCAATATTAGGTGGAGCAGAGAGGTGACACTAGCTGGAGCTGAGTGGCAAAAGTGTCTTGAGCAGAATGGCAACACTAGCATGAACTAATTGGCATCTCTAGCTGGAGCAGAGTGGCAACTCTGGCTGAAGTTGAGAGGCAACACTGTCTGGAGCATAATGGCAACACTGGCTGGAGTAGATTGGCAACACTATGTGGAGTTGAGTGGCAACGCTGTCTGAAGCAGAATGGCAAAACTAGCTAGAGTTGAGTGGCAACATTAGGTGGAGCAGAGTGGCAACACTAGCTGGAGTTGAGTGGCAACACTGACTGGAGCGGAATGGCAACATTAGGAGGAGCAGACTGGCAACACTAACTGGAGTTGAGTGGCAAAACTGGAGCAGGTGGCAACATTAGTTGGAGTAGAGTGGCAACAGTCTGGAGCAGAATGGCAACATTAGGAGGAGCAGAGTGGCAGCACTAACTGGAGCAGAGTGGCAAAACTGTCTGGAGCAGATGGCAACATTAGGTGGAGCAGAGTGGCAACACTAGGTGGAGAAGAGTTGCAACACTAGGTGGAGTAGATTGGCAACACTAGGTTGAGTACAGTGGCAACACTAGGTGAAGTAGAGTGGCAACAGTCTGGAGCAGAATGGCAAGATTAGGTGGAGTTGCAGCACTAAATGGAACTGAGTGCCAAAACTGTCTGGAGCAGAGTGGCAACCTTAGATGAAGCAGAGTGGCAACACTAGGTGGAGAAGAGTTGCAACACTAGGTGGAGCAGAGTGGCAGCACTAACTGGAGCTGAGTGGTAACACTGTCTTGAACAGAATGGCAACACTAGCTGGAGTTGAGTGGCAACACTAGCTGGAGTTGAGTGGCAACAATAGGTGGAGCAGAGTGGCAACTCTAGCTGAAGTTGAGAGGTAACACTGACGTAAGCAGCAGCAACACTAGCTTGAACCAAGTGACATTTCTAGCTGGAGCAGAGTGGCCATACTACCTCTGGTAGACTGCAGGCAACATGATATGGAGTAGAATGGCAATACTAGCCATAGGACTATGGAATTAAAACAGCACTGTTACACTAGCTATAGCAAAATGACAACACTAGCTGGGCTGACTGGCAACAAAGAGGTGGAGAAATGTGGCAATTAATACTAAGTGATGAATGGAGCTGGTGCCCAAGTATATCCACTGATAATGACCAGGGGCACAGAGCAGCGACAATCTTGTTAATGGCAACAAACATTTTTAAAGTTTCTGTTTTATTAAAATAAATGTATTACAATCTGAATACTGAAGTAGAAGACAGCAATACACTTTGACAGAAACTGCCCAGAGCATGGGCTAACAGAAATGTGCACGGAGGAGTGACTTTTGAAAGTGATCGAGTATGCCAAATGACACGAAAAAGATATTCATATATTTTACAACAAGTATTACTGTATATATGAGAACAAAGGGATATACACATATGTTTATACATGTATCTATTTCCATTTGTCCATAACTTTGATATTCTAAGGCACATGCATCTCACCTTCCCCTAGAAAGTTCACACCCCTATAACTATTTCTCCCAACGCAAACCAAATTTTACAATTTTTGTTTGTGTTATGAATATATCTGCAGAAACAATACCCATCCTCCTACAAGAAAAACCAAAGTTCTGGCATCAAAAGTATCTCTTGAAGGCCTGTGTACGCTACTGAAAAGTGAATTTTTACAGGCCAAACTTTTGGTGAAATACAGTCAGCTAAGCTACGGCTGATAAACATTCTAGCTGTGGAATAAGCAAGTGGATCCTCCAACCAATCAAAAACTGTTGTGGATACGGCCAAACCTCTGGAAATCTCCAGCCAGTTAGAGAGAGAAGCTTCTTCTTTCAGATGGCATCACAAAAATTACACTGAACCAGTCTGAAATTGGTAATGATTACGGTTTAAAGCCACGTCCGCAATACTCCTTACTGAATCTGACACTAGGCTGAGGATAGCATGTATGAGGAAAGCTGACTGTGCACAAGAGAAATGATCTAGGGTATAATCTGCCTAACCATGCATCGTAGAGTCATGTAGAGTCATGTAGAGTCATGCCCCTTTGTAGGTGTCATCACTTGTCATTTTGGTTATTGAATTCACCTAACCTTGCATTTTTACATTCCAAACGTGTCTAGAAATATTTCAACAAAATTTCATTGTTAATTACAATGCAACCATCTTCACCAAACAACATGGAAACAGTTTTCTACTCAATACCATGCAAATAACAGAATTATATTTAACAGGACTGAAAATATACTTAACAAAAACAATCATGGGTTAGACATTTTGTTAGCGTCTGGACGGCTGTCCAATATGGACAAATCATCACTCGACAAAACCATGATTACTGGGAATGATTCAAGCACTAAATACTTGGGAGATCCCGTAAATAATGCCTGACAGAAGGCAGCATATACCAGACTGGTTTTAATGCCCAACATGTGTCTCCATTACTGATGCATCAGGATGGAGGATGAGAACTAGTAATAGCCCTTCTTACGAAGAGAGCAACGGGATAATGTTCAGCAACAACACCAGTAACAAAGCGTAGTTTCACAAGCCTTGATTGCCATTGGTGATGTACCAAAGCCTGCAACAAGAAGAGTGCAGAAAAATGCCCGGCATTAGCCTACATTTTTTTCTTGCCACTGGAGATTCTGTTGACTAAAATGATATTGACATCCGTCAAAAAACTGAAATGAAGCCAAAGAGCGTCTAAAAAACATCACACAATGGCTATATCAGCATATTATAAGAACAATCTGATCTGCACAGATCAAGTCTTGCTCAATAAAAAATATCTACAACTGGACATCTATCATAACCAACCACTATTCTCTCTTCCTTAAATTTTCAATAAATACTTTTTTCTTTCTCTTCAAGAAAATCAACAGATCAACAACATATAAAATACATGTAACTGTACACGACTAGGAAATCACAACCGCTGTTTTCAGTCAATAAAAGTCTGTCCTCTCATTGGCTGGAGCTTCATGAGTTTTAGTCCAATCAAATCACTTGTACTGAAGGTGATCATCAAATGGGTATTCTCACTGATTGATGAACTTGAGCAGTTTTCTCCAATCATGTCCCTCGAGTACAGTGGTGACACAGGAATGTGTTCTCAGTAGATGAGATGAAGGCATTTTTTGTTCTTGTCACTTTGTTGCCCTGGGAGATCAAGGTGGAATGCAGTCAATGGCAGACGAGCTATAGCACTTTGTGTTTCAAAGCACTAGAGTTTAAAAAAAAATAAAAATAAAAAAAAAGCTATCAATCGATCAGCTGCTCACAAATTACAAGCTGAATGCTACTGGAAATTCTTACAAATTCTTAAATGGAAGCAAACAAGCTGATTATAATCCCTTAATCTCAAGGATTAAGTAGAAAAGGGATAAAGATCATTTTGCTTTTGAGCAATAATTTTGATGACATCTGAATCTCTGGAACTTTCTCCAGAAGCTCTTTGAACCTGTTCGGTTGATTGGGGAATTTTGATTGGATTAGACCGTGAAGAGCGGAAGTGTAACGCTCCTGGACGTCTTCGATCTTCTTTCCGAGGGAAAAGTCAGCTGAAATTGAAGAAAAAACCAACAATGTTAAAGTTTAAGTATAAAAGTAAATGTCTGGTGACCTATAGGGCACAAGTTATTTATTTCTAATTTCTTCACCATTTTTTATGCAATTTATACAGTTATATATTTGGTGTTTCTACTCTGTATTCATTTACTCATTTTATTACTGGATTTGTGTTTCAAGCCGCCCTAAAAGAAATCTTTTAATCATATAAAGGTCAGTATGGTTTCTTGGTGAACAAAGCCTTGGTGCTCAGAGTAAATCACCCCACCAGTACAACTCTCTGAATTCCCTTAAAGCTGCTGATGAAACAGCTGGACTCAGACAAGTACCCTCACTGAGCTATACAATAGTCCTTGCCAGGGAATTTGAGCTATAAAACAGGCCTTGGCCAGGGAAAGTGAGCCATAAAACAGGTAAATTGAGCTATAAAATACATGTAGACCTTGGTCAGGGACATTTGAGCTATAAAATACATGTAGACCTTGATCGGGGACATTTAAGCTATAAAATACATGTAGACCTTGGTCGGGGACATTTAAGCTATAAAATACACGTAGACCTTGATCGGGGACATTTAAGCTATAAAATACACGTAGACCTTGATCGGGGACATTTGAGCTATAAAATACACGTAGACCTTGGTCGGGGACATTTGAGCTATAAAATACACGTAGACCTTGGTCGGGGACATTTGAGCTATAAAATACATGTAGACCTTGGTCGGGGACATTTGAGCTATAAAATACACGTAGACCTTGGTCGGGGACATTTGAGCTATAAAATACACGTAGACCTTGGTCGGGGACATTTGAGCTATAAAATACATGTAGACCTTGGTCGGGGACATTTGAGCTATAAAATACATGTAGACCTTGGTCGGGGACATTTGAGCTATAAAATACATGTAGACCTTGGTCGGGGACATTTGAGCTATAAAATACATGTAGACCTTGATCGGGGACATTTGAGCTATAAAATACACGTAGACCTTGGTCGGGGACATTTGAGCTATAAAATACATGTAGACCTTGGTCAGGGATATTGACCTATAAAATATGCCTTGGCCGGGGGGGGGGGGGGGTACTGAACTATAAAATAGGCCTTGGTTGGGATAACAATTTACGAAAAATTAGGGGAGATATGAAACTACAAAAGGTGTCTTAGCCATGGGTATCCAACTGTACATGTACATATGCTATTAGATTGTTCAAAAACTGCCCAGATACAATTGCATAGAAAAGTGGAAAGAAATTTAAATACCATAGTTCCAACCCTCATTATCTGTAAGGATAGCTCTAATAGAAATCCCTTCATATTACCTTAAAGATAACATTTAATTAAAAAATTGATATTCAAATGAAACCATACAGACGGACAATATGTGAAGAAATCTCTACAACATATCCTTCATCCAAATTTGTCCAGGTTTTCCATCACCTGTGCAAAAAACACCTGCTTCATCAAACCAATACAAGCAAGCTAGTACACCCAACTGTACATCCATATCCTACACCACTTCTGCATAATGCTCATACATGTACAAGCCAAGGGAACTAACCCTGCAGCATAGCTGTCTCACGACTCAAATTTATTACATTACATTATGTTTTACATAATTAATTACATCACACTGGACATTATCTGTTGTGATTTAAATTTTAGAAGTTTACGAAACAAGAAAGCTTTAGCCTAAAGGTGGCTACATGATATAGCCCTACGTGTAAGTATGTGGCTGCATAAGCTACATTTACCTGTCACTTTAGAACGTAGTTCTATCTTCACAGCCATACATGCATATATCCAGCAAACTCGAACAAACTAAAATGCCATGAAACTTCAGCAAGCATTGCCAAAACCTATTGCTGATACCTGGCCCATAACAACAGCTAATACAAATGAAATCGTACGTGTACTTTACAAATAGGAATAGAATAAAAATCTAGTAGTACAAAACAGGAGAACAGGAGCCACTTTCACAAAACTTCACATTTCTGATATCCTTTTTTTGTAAAAGACATTGTCTAGGTTATAGTGCCATAAGGCGGCATCACCTACAAAAGTAACGAAAAACTGATTTACAAACTTTAGTGAAAGTGACCCCAGATTATGAAATTAAGCGTAATTTCTTAACGATTTAAACATAATTTCTTAATAATTTGACTTATTTCAATTATTCTCTGTCAATTTTCAGCTTCGCTAACTTCATATACGCTCAGAAAATTTCTCTAACTGGCATGTCCCGAATGTTTTGGAATTATTCCAAATTGTGAATATGATTCCTTGAACACACTCAATCCTGACAGAAACGTTATAGTTAAGGTTACAAAGATCGGTCACTACTTGGTCTGTTCTCTTTCAACAAATTCCTCCACTGTTATTAAAACACACACATATATAGCATCTGTTCTTGACTAAAAACTAGCTATCAACATGAAAATGACCCTTGATAATTTCATCCATATGTGCGATCAAAATCAAAAATCTGGTATTCATTTTAATTTGAAACCTTCATCGTTTTTGTATGAATAAAAAAGCAACTGCTTATATGATGAAACAATAGTAGTGAGATATAATTTATTTATTTATTTATTTTACTTATTTGGGTGGAGTCATTATGATGATATTGTATTAAAACCTTGATTATTGATTCGTTATAACATTGACGGCTGCATTTGACCATGAGTATGAACTTCAACACATATTCAGTTAAAAGCAAGCCCAGCCCCATCTCCAAATGGATTTCAAACCTCAGTTTTGAACAGAGCAACAACTCTACAAGTTTACAACAATCCAACATGATCTGTTCATACATTTTGTCACACTGGGCATGTTTGTAAATGTTTCAGTCAAATTTGATTGGTGGTTTAGGTGGTAATATTCTGTAAGTTATTCCTAAAAAACATTTTCCTAGTAAAAACACAATTGATTTTTTATCACTTTTTAAAAATACATTTAATGTCTTACATACTTTTGTACTCAATCATTGGATGGTTTCCTGTACATGTATATTACGGATGGAGGAAACTGGTTAATGGATGGAGGAAACCTAATGAAACCTGAGGGAAGCCATGGTTGCATATTCCTTTGAAGGAATGGCAAACACCTTTTTTCTAAACATTCAAAAATAGGTAATAAGCATAAAATTATAATTTCGATAACAGAACAAATTCTATTTAAGATCACACGTGCTTGACAATAAATATGATGGGGAAGAGAAGACAATAAATATGATGGGATTAGAAGACAATAAATATGATGGGGAAGAGAATCTTAGTGTCAAACACATAGCTTCATTTATTTATCTATTTGTTTATTGGTGTCAGTAGCTTTAACATTTTTTTTTTGACCTCTGATTAATTAAACAAATAGGTCTATTTTAACAAAATTTAATGCCTTGGCAAAGATTTTATGGTTGAAAGATTGTGTCACAGAAAAGATAACAAATGAGAATAAATATAAAACATAACATTTGCCTTGTACTTTAGCAATATCACAAATCCGGGGTAGGTAATAAAAAAGGCATCAATTTGACAGAAAGAAAATGAAATAATTAATACCGAAGCCACATGTACAAAAAAGAACAGAATGATTCCATCATACACAGGCCTGTAACTTCACCAAGTACGTGTAGCAGCTGTTGTAGAGTACATGTTTCTAGCATACTGTTTTACAGTTTCAACCTCTAAAGTTAAAGTTTAATCTTTTTTATCTCTTTGTATTATTATTTAAGTTAGATCAAGAGATATGGTGCTCTCTTGGCACTCTTTGTTATACATCAAGTTGGGTTTTAATCATTCTGTTGTCTACATATATTATACCTTCACAGTGCGACTGCTCCAATAACATACCTATACGCTGAATTATCTCCCCTTAATGAGGACTGAGCTAAAGTTTGCTTTTCCATGTTCAAGTAATATCATAAATTGAAGAAGTTTCCCAAGAAGAAAATTTGCCTTAGATTTTAGCCTTTTCCGACTAAAGACTTATTGTTCCAATATAAGGTATTATCAAAAGTAACACTAGTTATTAAGACAAGTTATCTCCCTTTAACACAGTCTGCACTAAATTTGTATCTTCTAAGTTTCTTGATGCAAAATTATTTACTTTTTCATTATTATTTTTTGGGGGATGAAATTAAAGAAATTTAATGTTATGGACTAAATTTTATATTATGAGCTGCATTACCTGAACAACGACGGTTAATGTTATAAAGGAAGTGTCTGTTATGAACTTACTGTTGTCCAAGAGTAAGATGACTTGTAGACAGACTAGCTCCTCCTTTGATAGTGCCATCTGGGTGAAGTCTGCAGTAATGCGAGTCACCCTTTCCATCAGGCTCAGCATCCCCTCGTCCATCTGCTCAGACGAGTAGTTCTTGTTGAACACGGATTTGAGATAGTGCTGAAGTTTCATGATGTTCTTCTGAACCATGATATCGAGAGAGTCCAGCTGCGTCGAATCCTCGCCGGCACACACTGGCTTATACGCAGTCATGATCAACAACAGCAACTCATGCCACTTACTCGTCAATAACTTTGAATGCGCCTCCACTGGAATTTCTGAGTAAAATGGCAGCTGTTGGGTCCAAGTCACCAATCGACTGACAATATCGTCGCCGATTTCATACAGCATTTGCGAGACAGATGCCTGACTGTTGTTGGTCAATCTATCAATGTTGTAAATCACTGCGATGTCTAAGAGCGAGTCGCATTGCATCAGAGTCCGCACAAAATAGTCCCTCTCCCAGTTTGGCAGGGACGGTGCGACTTCATGCGGAGCCTCTGACGGAACAGGAGACGTTCTGCTTCCTGAAGAGCTTGGAGAACTGCGTCGCACGGGTGACCACTCGCCAACTTTTGACTGCAGACAAGAAAAGTTCTGCTGCATACCAGGGAGTGTTTTAGGTACTGAGAACGCCCCAGAAAAGGGTGGATCCTCGCCTGCACACATGTTAAGGTAAGCCTTGGGGGAGTCTGTGATTACATTGGTCTGAACATTCAATCCGTGGCCCATTCGAATCTGAGCAACCTTCTGCTTGTAAATCTTTGCACCCTGATTCTTTCGTTTGTGTTTCTTGTACTTCACCTAAATTGGAAGTGGCAAAAGGACTGTTTATCTCAAAAGTTTCACAATTTACTTCATAGATTGCGTTTATACATGCAACAAACTGTATGAATGATAAGAGAACACCATAAAACATTAGTTTTACTATGGCCCACAGAACTGTGAACAAAACCCAGCTATTCTCCTCTCTCTCTGACATGTTATTATTACCTTAGCTGCTCTGACACTTTTGCAATGTCAATCAACTTTCTAGGTGGAGGAAACCCTGATTATCTAAATCAAACCACTGACCTTTAGCAAGTTCAACTGATTTTCCCCATGTGTGAACCACACCATATTGGTGCCTTACCACTCATCCGGATCCCCCCCTCCACCCCCCCCCCCCCCCCCCAAAATCAGATTTGAAGTGTGATGTGAAGAAATTAAACCACATTCACGAGTACATTATAGTCTGTTAACATCATTAATTACTCACCTTGTAAAGGTTGTACACTGCCCCAGAGTTCCTTCCACCTGGCATTCTATCTTCACGTACAGCTACAAAAAAAAAAAAGATTTTGTAGTTAACTAGACGCTAAGCTAGCTGACTAACAATTAACAAATTAATGTTTTACTTTTCATGCTAGTTTGTCATCACTTTATAATGTCTAGAATATCTTCAGAAATAAATGTGAACTTTTCTGACCAAATATTTTTAGTTTCTTTGTATGCTGTTCTATGTATTTGTGCACAGATATTGTGTCTTCTTTCTGAAGGGTGAGGTTCATCCTTACTCCATGCCGACGTGCTGACACCACTGGAAGAATCACACCAAAGACACCGGACATGACACCCCTACCCATTCCCATTATACTTGACACTGGGCCAACCAGTCCTGTTTCTTGTTCTAACCTCTCAGGCCTGAGTGGCCAAGCGATGCAGAAACAAGTACTATTTGTCTTTGGTATGGTTCAATGCTGGTTTGATCCCTATTTCTCCCTCACAATGAAGCGGATGCTGGTTTGATCTTATTTTCTCCCGACATTGAAGCGGATGTTTGAAATACTAAGCCAATGAAGTGATCTGGACTTCAGTTTGCCCAATACTGCTAGCAGTTTATATGTAAGTCAATATAGCCTAACAGGGTATGTCCTGAAAAGACCAAATGATAATAACAGTCCCATATCTAATTAAGAAAAAGTTTGTTCTGGCCATTCATTTTCACAGAAGACAAGAATGTAGCAAATTACCATAGATTTTTTCAACTGCCATGAAAACACATCTTCCAAACAAAAGCCTTAACTGATCCAAAAACAAGCAGTTTCTATGTATTTTGTTGTCTGTGAACATGTGGGGCATATCCTTCTGTGGTTGTTCTATCAACCAGTAATAAAATACACTGTCCTTGTAATAGTGAAATCAGGGGTCAAAATGTTTAAAAAATGTCCAAATCATCAATGTAAAAAACCTCACCGGGATTTTAAGTCACAAAAAATGATCTCATCCATCCACAAACCATGTAACCTTGTTAGTTTTTCCCTTAGCTATAGGCTAATTCATGTTGCATGAAGTTTACAGTCATATCCATTACGTAGTTTTCAAGTTACGCCATTACGACAGCAGAATGATGTCTCGGTGAAAAAATGACGTCGCCACATTAGGGCTACTTGCCTATCTTTTAACATGGCAGTGATGGTGTTTAGATCAAAAGCATTGATAGAACATCATTTTTGGTGCAATATTGAAAATGCAAATCCACCCCAAAAACACAATTCAGAAGATCAGTCTGATCCTTTTTAATCAGTTCTCTATATTCCTATATAGATTGTACCACCCCATGTTAAAATAGCCAGATTTGGCCCTACCGTGCCGTAAAGCGACGACGTCATATCACAAAGGGACGTTACTCTGTTTGTCGTAGCGTCATATCTCGAAAACCTGCGTATTACCTGCATATTAGTTTTAAGGAATGTCCTTTATTTCATAGCAAACAGTATCACAAAACCAAATCATATTTTCAACACACTGTTTTCACGACTGGCTAATTGCAAATCGCTTTAATGGACAATCCGCTTAACTACACACATTAGCTGGTAAGCTGGACACCCGCCTGCTTTTTGAAATCAACAGTAAGGGGTACACTCGGACCAGTAGATAAAACCCCAACCGAGCATCTGGTCATAACAACCATAATGCAATTCAACCACTTAGGAGACGGGTTAGGTGACAACCACAGATTTAAAATCCGAGACCCAATGGGATGTCGAGCAGACCCTGTGGCTTGTCAAACCTGAAATGAATACCCTACGTAGAGAAATGAAGTCACAAAAGCAGAAAATAAAAGAATCAAACCCTCTGTTTGTGGGTAGGTTGTTGATTGAGTATTAGAGAGTAGCTATTACACATCAGTTCATAATTTGTACTCGCACCTCCTCGTATCGCAGCTTTCATCGTATCTTGGCATTCCCTATTTCCCTTGTGTCTTGCGGAATACGCCCTCTGGTGGCGGTTTACTTATGCAAATCAATAACCAGGAAGTCTAAGCAATGGTTATGGGTATTCAAAGAGCTAATGTAGAAAATCTTGCGGCCGAGTTTGCAGTTAGTTACAAAAATAAAATCACCAGTAAACCATTATTTTGTTTTATTTATTTGACTGGTGTTTTACGCCATACTCAAGAATATTTCACTTATACAACAGTGGCCAGCATTATGGTAGAAGGAAACTGGGCAGATCCCGGGCAAAACCCACGACCATCTGCAGGTTGCTGGAAGACCTTCCCACGTATGGCCGGAGAGGAAGCCAGCATGAGCTGGACTTGAACTCACAGTGACTGCTTTGGCAGTAAACCATTAAGTGATAACTGGTATTATGATTTTATGGCAAAATGGTCCAACTTCAACATTGAAAAAGCCTCAGAAGTTGTCAATGCTAAGGGTACAGCAGGCATCACAGGAATCTTTGCACAAATATTTCCAAGAGTTGAACAGCATTGTCGCTGAAAATAACCTTATGGACAAGCCAGGACGGATATTTAACATGGACGAAACTGGTGTATAAATGACGAAACAGCCGTCCACAAGCTGTAACATCTCCCAGGTCATCCACTGTCACAACTATTGGAGGAGGAAATACAATTGGAACCCCCCCCCCACCCACCCTTATTTTGTCCTTGGAAGAGGGTGAATACAGAATATTTGGACGGAACCGCACCTGGATCTTCTGATGAAATGTCTGCCAATGGCTGGTCCAATTCCAATATATTTATAATTATCTGACAAATCATTCACAAAACAAGCTATTATGGCCCTTAAAACTCTAATTTTATTTCATGGATATAAATCACATATCTCTGTAACTCCGGCTGACTCGGCACAGACACATAATATAATTTTCCTGGGGGGTCAAAATTACTAAACAAGTGGTTGCTAAACTGTCTGCCAAACCACACCAGAAGGCAATGTCCCCTGAAAATCTAGTTTCAGCTTTTAGGAAATCTGGTATGTACCCTTTTTGCGATCAGGCAAAAAAATCTGTTCCTCCATTTCTTGCTGGAAATTTACTCCATGAAACTAATCTATCAACTATTCAATTGATTAAAATAAAGCCCAATTGTCATTGAGTGACAATGACAGAGATATCTGGTGGCAAAGCAGAGAACTATTGTATATGTGGCAAGTACTCACCACCTGCCTTGAAGTCCTGTCCGTATCTTGTAACTGTAAAGTGGGTGCAATGCAACAAATGTAACTACTGGACAAACCTGTTTTTTTTGTTCCAAAATAAAATTTGTCAGGAGACATGGGGATTTCTTGTGCCCACACTGTGGCTAAGCTTATCAATTTTCTTGACTCATTTTGTCATTCTTTCTTTTTTTTTTTTGGGTCTTGAAAGTTAAAAAAAATATAAAGATTATTATAAACGCACATGAGGTTGTAAATAGTCTCTTTTAAATTCTTTCGATCAAATTCCTTCTTACTGATACAATTTTCAGCTGTTCAGGGCTCCTATATACAGATATTTCACTTTGCTGCTATACCATGGAGTTCACTCCCTTGATTAGCCACACTCGCTTTCCGGCTTTTGGATCGCTTCAGCAAACAAAAAAATACTTTTTAACCGAGCTTTCTGTTTGGAATGAATACACTGGTAGTTGACGAACGAGGTAGAGAAGCAAAAATATCACTTCGTTTTAGATCGTGTTTCTGTGGGTTGGTAAGCAACAAGTACCACGATACAACAATGTCCCACGCTACTTGTGTTAGAGCTCTTTGGACCTCACGCTCACTGAAAAGATCAAGGCCAAGGCAAGATTGAAGAAGGAAAATCTCAGACGGCAGTAGCTATGATTTTTTTTGTATTACGGAGTCACAGGTGTTCAGATTATATAAATACAAACGTGACTTTTTGTGTCAATTTCAAAAAATGAAAACCCAAATCAGAAAAGTGGGCATAATGGCAATCAAGAAGACGGCAATTTCAGTGAACCGGACATTTATTTTTACCGAAAAAGAAAGACAACTCAATATTTATCGATAAATTCAGTTAAATGAATAGGGCGGCTAATTGCATAATATTTTCTTGCATTTACCTTATGCAATACAGTGGGTTGAACTGTACTAAGTGGGGAAGCTGGGGGCAGGCAGGGGAGATAACTCTTCGCTGCACCATTGTAAATAAACAATCAAAGGGAAGCAAGAATTGAGACTGGTAACTTCACACCAGAATTAGATCACCTATTCTAGTTTGAAGTTACACGTTGAACTTATAACTAAAGGTCTCTATTGCCACATTGTGACATTCACTTTATGCCTAATCCCAAGACTGTGACACTCACTTTGTGCCTGATCCTAAGATTCTGGCATCCACCTTTATACCTGGATCCCAAGTGTCTGACATCCACTTTAATCCTGATCCCAAGATTATGACACTCACTTTATGCCTGATTCCAAGATTGTGACATTCACCTTAATCCTGTTCCCAAGATTCTGACATCCACCTTAATCCTGTTCCCAAGATTATGACACTCACTTTATGCCTGATCCCAAGATTGTGACATTCACCTTAATCCTGTTCCCAAGATTCTGACATCCACCTTAATCCTGTTCCCAAGATTCTGACATCCACCTTATACCTAATCCCAAGATTGTGACATTCTTTATTGTAACATTTGCTTTATGCCTTATGCCAAGACTGTGACATTCACTTTATGCCTAATCCCAAGATTCTTACGTTCACTTTATGCCTAATCCCAAGATTCTGACATTACCTTTATGTGTGATCCCATGATTGTGACATTCACTCTATGTGTGATCCCATGATTGTGACATTCACTTTATGTCTGATCCCATGATTGTGACATTCACTTTATGCCTAATCCAAGATTGTGACATTCACTTTAATCCTGATCCATTGTGACATTCACTTTAATCCGGATTCCAAGATTGTGACATTCACCTCACGCCTAATCCCAAGATTGTAACATTCACTTTATGCTGATCCCAAGATTGTGACATTCACTTTAATCCTGATCCCAAGACCGTAACATTCACTTTAATCCGGATTCCAAGATTGTGACATTCACTTCATGCCTAATCCCAAGATTGTGACATTCGCTTATATGCCTGATCCCAAAATTGTGACGTTCACTTTAATCCTGATCCCAAGATTGTGACGTTCACTTTAATCCTGAACCCAAGATTGTAACATTCACTTCATGCCTGATCCAAGATTGTGACATTCTTTATTGTAACATTCGCTTTATGCCTAATCCCAAGATTGTGACATTCACTTCATGCCTAATCCCAAGATTGTGACATTCGCTTTATGCCTGATCCCAAGATTGTGCCATTCACTTTAATCCTGATCCCAAGATTGTGACATCCACTTTAACCCTGATCCCAAGATTGTAACATTCACTTTAATCCTGATCCAAGATTGTGACATTCACTTTATGACTGATCCCAAGCATGTGGCATTCACTGCATGTCTAATTCAAGACTGTGACACTCGCTTTATGCCTAATCCCAAGATTGTAACATTCACTGTATGCCTGATCCCAAGATTGTGACATTCACTTTTAATCCTGATCCAAGACCGTAACATTCACTTTAATCCGGATTCCAAGACTATGACATTCTTTACTGTAACATTCGCTTTATGCCTAATCCCAAGATTGTGACATTCACTTTATGCCTAATCCCAAGACTGTGAAATTCGCTTAATCCTGATCCCAAGATTGTGACATCCACTTCATGCCTGATCTCAAGATTGTGACACTCACTTTATGCCTAATCCCAAGATTGTGAAATTCGCTTTAATCCTGATCCCAAGATTGTGACATCCACTTCATGCTTGATCTCAAGATTGTGACACTCACTTTATGCCTAATCCCAAGATTGTGACATTCACTTTATGCCTAATCCCAAGATTGTGACATTCATTTTACACCTGATCCCAAGATTGTGACATTCGCTTTTGCCTGATCCCAAGATTCTGACATCCACTTTAGTCCTGATCCCAAGATTCTGACATCCACTTTAGTCCTGATCCCAAGATTCTGACATCCACTTTAGTCCTGATCCCAAGATTCTGACATCCAATTTATGCCTGATCCCAAGACTATGACATTCTTTACTGTAACATTCGCTTTATGCCTGATCCCAAGATTGTGACATTCACTTTATGCCTAATCCCAAGAGTGTAACATTCACTTTAATCCTGATCCCAAGATTGTGACATTCACTTTATGACTGATCCCAAGATTGTGACATCCACTTTAATCCTGATCCCAAGATTGTGACATTCACTTTATGACTGATCCCAAGATTGTGACATCCACTTTATGACTGAACCCAAGATTGTGACATTCACTGCATGTGTAATTCCAAGACTGTGAC
This sequence comes from Liolophura sinensis, assembly GCF_032854445.1. NCBI lineage: Eukaryota > Metazoa > Mollusca > Polyplacophora > Chitonida > Chitonidae > Liolophura > Liolophura sinensis. Next base: position 4,114,598 of record NC_088307.1, read on the forward strand.
ACTCCCTTTATGCCTAATCCCAAGATTGTGACATTCGCTTTATGCCTAATCCCAAGATTGTGACATTCACTTTATGCCTAATCCCAAGATTGTGACATTCACTTTATGCCTAATCCCAAGATTGTAACATTCACTGTATGCCTAGTCCCAAGAGTGTAACATTCACTTTAATCCTAATCCCAAGATTGTGAAATTCGCTTTAATCCTGATCTCAAGATTGTGACATCCACTTCATGCCTGATCTCAAGATTGTGACATTCACTTCATGTCTAATTCCAAGATTGTAACACTCACTTTATGCCTAATCCCAAGATTGTGACTTTCGCTTTATGCTTAATCCCAAGAATGTGACATTACCTTTATGCCTGATCCCAAGATTGTGACATTAACTTCATGCCTGATCCTAAGATTGTGACATTCACTTTATGCCTGATCCTGAGAGCACAATGCTGCTTTCATGACACTACAATGTTGGGTAGCATCAACTGCCTGTCAACTTTAATTAATTTAACACTGATTGTCCTCACGTATAGAATAGGGTACAAATCCCTGTGAATACACAACAACAACAATAGTTATTAAACCCAGGAGTTATTTTTTTGAAAATGATCTTCTCAGAAGCGATAATGGGCAAGGTATGATTAATACTGGTGCTTGAAGAATTCTTTGTTTCTAAGAAGTTAAAGGCTGATGTGCTGGTGCTATCGAGTCTAGTTGCCACCCTTCCCCTACCTTTTCACAATGCTGCAAATTCCAGCAGTCTTTAATTACACGTACTTTCTGTCAAGCAAATTAAACTCTTTAAAAACATTTAATCCCACCTCTCTGAGCCCCAAAATGGCTGAGATTTCATCTACATCAATGTAAGGTTACACAGCTTCTATTTGTGCCGAGTACTCTGTCAGCAAATAGGTGTCACCTACCCTCCTTAGAACTCCTGACACACAGTTTTAATGGATAACATGAAATGTAGAGCAGATTTTATTCACACACTTTTAGAGATGACTAACCTGTCAAAATAAAAGCTAGCAGACATTTAGCAATTTTGCAACATTAACCTGTTTGTCCTTGAGAAGGTCAATGGACTATAAAATGTTCAATAGTCATGAGTCACTTGCTCCACTCTTGACTGTTTTCCTCATATATCTCACAAGCTTTAGTACTCTCAATTTTATTTTCAGCCAAGCACAAAAATCTGCCTATATTACATTTCCGTAACAGTGTTACCATGACAACCAATTAGATTACATGTATTATCCTTATTAAACCTTGCTATTCATCAATATTTAAGTTATGGTCCAATTTTCAAAACAACTCAGTTTTTATCAATTCAGCCTGCTTGACTCATGTTTTGTAAGAGTTCTTATTTATTTATTTTTTTTTATCTTTGATTGATGTTGAATCCCTTTGCAAAGTAAGATCATAGCATGAGATCATCCCCACCAAAATGAGCAGTATTTGTGTATTTATTTTTTTTCTTCACTTTGAGTAGGACAGTAAATGTAGTCGTTATTATTCCCAATGATGACTTCCCAATGATAGCAACTGAATATTTCTTCCAGTTTTTAAAGCCATTTTTGATATCAAAAAACAATAATCTTGAAAAATGATGTTATAGCGGAGTCAAATGAAAGCTGGATTTGAACTCAAGCCAAATTTACTTAAGGGTTAGCTACTGGTTTACACAGCTCTCATTTGTTTCACTTTAGACTGCAGCAGACAAAATGTTCTATTTTATCTTTATACTCAATTCACCTACCTAAAAAAGATAATACTCTAAGGTACATGTTCCTAATAAAATCAAGTGTAAAAAGTCTGCAGAATAAAACTGAATAGCCAGTATAAAATAGGGAACAAGAAAAAAAAAATTGTGAATAAATGATTGATTGTGATTTATTTGTTGACCCTTTTTTTAATTGCTGGGCTCAAGAATTGTCCACTTCTATGACGGTTTCCCAGTTTATAGGTGACAAGTCCAGGGTGGTTTTTGTGACTGCACACTAAACTGATAAATGAACCTTCTAAATCGCATGTATTTGTTATCAAAGACTTAGGGTAATTAAGAGTTTACATTTTTTTTTATGGTTTTAAATTAACTTTGGTCTCTGTTCCAAACCAAGGCTCTATTTGCTAACTGTATGGTGAGGACACTATAATGTTTGTGTTCTGGAACATTTGATGCATTTGTAAACAACAGATAACAAAAGATTTATTTATTTGATTGGTGTTTTACGCTGTTCTCAAGTATATTTTACTCGAGTGTAAAGGAAGCCGGCATTATGGGAGGGAGGAAGCCCAAGAGGTTAAATTACATCAACATCTTGTACATCAATATCCTTGTGATACCGTGTATCATCCATGAGAAACATGTATGCAATCTGACACCACAAAACAGCTTGCAAAGTTTGTATAAAATCTCAAAATAAATCCAAAATCGATGTGAAAATATTGTTGTTGCAGTGTTTAAATGCAAGAATCGAGAGAAAAACCACAGGTTTTCTTCAGTTTACTGGAAGACAACATCCCGATAAACTACCGATTAGTCATGCTTTCATGACGACAATGAGGAAGTGATTTTCTGAACCCCAACGGCACACTTTTTTTTTCACCTTTGACAGATGTTTAAAAATGTCAAAGGTAAAAAAAAAAAGAGAACATAAAAAAAAAAAATAAAACAAAAGTGATCCACTTTGTATTCAGCTTTGGAGTTTGCAGCCGCTGTTACTGCGTAGCGGACATTTTTCTGGTGTTGTTGCACGATGCTATTGACATTTTTACCAAACAGTTTGCATTGTGGTTATAGCTCTTTCCATTGAGGCTTTGTTGATCTAGGGTATTGCCTCTCCAAGCTCCTCGGCCAACTTCCTTCGCAGGACAGCCCTGTTCCCAAACAGGAAGACCAGACTCTGATGGTTTAGCAGCGACCAACAACACGACGCAGGCACTTGCCACATTCTTCCACATACGGCAGAATCGGCCCTGATGTTTGCTTTCGGATTTCACCTCCCGCAAAAACAACAGCGTTTTAGCGTTACACTACTGACCCAGATTGTATGTGGGGGAAATTCTGACATGCTAAACAACAATCCCTTGCCAGCTCCAGAAAAAATACAAGCCAAAGGCAGTAATATAACACATTCTCACTGTCAGCTCTGACTCTTTTTATACTCTTCCATTCTCGTATCTTCTTTCCGTGTTTCTAGACAAACTCATTTTTTCTCCATCCACAAGCTCCTGTACAGCTCAATCATGGGAGCTAATGTAAGAAGCTGAAGGTAATAATGACACTGCCATGATAATTTAGCAAGAGAAAGATTTTGTTCACATGTTTTTGATTGCACATTAACTGTGTTAAGAAAACAAGAAAGTTACAGCATTTCAAATGAATATGATGTTTCTCCAAAAAGAACAAGGTACATTAAGCCAATTTGTATTGCAATTCATTCGTTGAGCATTAAATGTCAACTGCCAATTTACATTCCTCTTACGTCACAACTACACTGCAGTTCAAGATGGTACATTGAATGGCTTAATGAATGGAGCTGAAAGGGTATAATAGTTCATGGCGGACAAAAGCTTTCACACCGTGATCAGGACAATAGATAAATTACATACATCCATAAAGGGCTTCAAATGAAGGACAACTATCACAAAATACTAATTCTCGTCATGAAAAAAACAAATTGTAAGACGTATTTCAAATGAAAAAGGAATTTCTCAAAAGAATCAAGCAGCTATGTTGGTGTCAACTGTATTGCATTTCTTTGGCAGAGCTTTGGCTGTTAAATGACTGATTTATATGCCATTATATGTCCCACACCGCATGCTAAGTGGTTTAAATGTCAAAAACAAGAAGACAGAATATTAACTAACTGGAAACTACTATCACAGATTACTAAGAAAGTGTGCATGAAATTAACATCTAGGCAAAAACTACACCTTTTATTATAAAACACTGGTTCAACTTATTCTGTTTATAACGGTTGTCACACTGTCAAGTAGCAATAAAAACAGGTGTTTGCAAAATTCCCATCTGCTAATGACCTCGTCATTACACCCCCCCTCCCCCTCCCTTTCCTGCAATTTCCCATCAACAAATCCATTATTATCCAGGTGTTTCTGCACCTGATTATGTGTATGTTTTTGCACCTGATTATGCGTATGTTTTTGTATCTCTTTATGAATAATTTTCACACACGTAAATTACATATTCATGCAATGAGGGCTGGTTTCTGCATGTCTGAAGCAAAACCTGAGGCAGAAAACTTCAGACAACTACTGATGTACAGACTGAATTTTAAAACAAAAGACAACACTAGACCAATGTAAATCAATCAATACAGTTCCCCGCATTAAGTTCAAAAAGCATAACCTTTTATCTTTGCGACAGTGCACCAACAAGATAGCGCTACCATGTTAATTATAGTAGGCAAGAATGAAACTGTTTCTGCTAATGTCACCCAAACCCTGTTTTCACTGTTAGCCATACGAGTGTGAAGTATGAGTCATAAAGCATCATGTTTCCAGTTTGTCCACCATAGTGCATCCCACCATCATTTGCTATATCATATTTTCTTTCAAGCAATCATTTCCTTAGCAATAAATTTAATGCCCATTTCTTCCACAATCAAAATATGTGACAATACCACTGGAGCCCGATTTTGAGAAAGACTTACTGCAGGAGGTCTTTCAATGACTTCTGATCTTTTGAATTTCAATCAAAGAAAAAAAAATGACTTATTTTATTTGTTCCCTTGTTGTTTAGCACCAGGAATGTTTCACTTTGTATGAATCCACAGCCAGTTCTATGGGTGGAGGATATAAGCTTATCCAGAATAAACCACTGACCTTTGGCAAGTGACTTGGACAACTCTCCCACATGTGACTATGATTTGCTATATTGGTGAAAAGCAAGCTGTCATAGTCTCCATGGCACAGGCACTTCATGTAAAACCACACATCAGAAAACATTGCTTTCTGTGTCTTGTCCCCAGGGCAGGGGAATCATCTAAGACTGGGATTGAACTCATGTCTTGTTTATCTCAGCAACGAAAACGAGCATGTTTTGATAAGTTGACCATGTCTCAGTGCCCAAAATGTGCCAAGAAACTCAAGAAAAGTGCCACATTTGGAAATGGTGGTGTCATTCTAAGGTAGAAGAGTTAATAATATCTACATGTATATCGCATTATTAAAGACCCTGAGGGTTGAATAATCATAATTAGGCTCTGTTATCTACCACTTAGTGGGTGATGTGTACGGGTGGGAGGGGGTGGTAGGTGAGAGGTTGATCTCGGGTACACATTTCTCTATATGTAGACGCAGCTCTCAGTGACAAGATCTCCAGGGCTATAGTGTCAGGGCATTGCATATCCACAGCAAGCCCACCTGCGTCAGACGTCACACGCATAAGTCATGGCAGGCAGGGTTAACGACCATCTGAGCCCTCTCTCTAATTGACGGGGTTTAAGACACAGCGTCCATCATGCAGGCTACTCTACACGGACTGGTAGAGTCCCTAGCTAGCTGCTGCCAGCAGCATTGGCAGAATCAATGTCAGACGTGTGGAGTGAGAGCATGTGACAACAGAGCACGTGTTGGCTAACTGACCTTTCCAACCCACAATGGGTCGTAAGACTTCTTCATCTAGGCTCAGCATGATCTTGGGCACCAGTAATCACAATACGGCCGGATGCTGTACATGGATTTCTAGCTACTTTCTCATCAACACTCCTATGTATTTCATATAAAACCAATGTAATCATGCAAAAAAATAAAATGGCTGCACCTTAAATATCAATCATAGCTTCAAACACTGATGTACTCTCAGAGGAAATAGACCCTGTAATGTATTACACCCCACCTTCCCGTTTTCCATCCTGTATTTTCAACATGCATAGTGACGTACACAGGCTTTTAGCACTTCAAATTCTCGAATGTTAAAAAAAAATAAATATGTGTGGCTGTTCTTTTTTTTTTTATTATATTTCCTTACACCCAGGAAACAATCAGTGTGCTTTAAAGTGGAAGAAAAAAACAAACTATACACCACACGCATCCTGGATGTAAAACATATACATTCCAGTAATCAGTCACGATTCCATACATCATCTTAACGTTGAAAATATTTTCTTGATATCAAATCAGGCTAGCCAGGCTATCAAGCTGATGGCAGTAAACATCATAATTTGAACTGCGCAGAGGGTCATTAGTACGCCCGTATATAGGTACGATTATTGACCCGTTCCTGATGCCATGATACAAGCAGGTTTTTATCCAGGTTAAACACGAGATTCTGCCACACGTGTTTCTCCTCCTTTCAGGGGGGGAGAGAATATGTAGGGCTAGATTGAGGTATACAGACTCTCTCAAGGCAACCACCACGTATCAGGTAAACACAAACAGCATAAATGCCTAACACAAGGTGCTCATTACAACTGATTAATTGCAGGCTTGATCTCATATCGCCACGGTGACAGCTAATTATCTTGATGACAAATATGGTGACTAGTGAAACATGCTAAAAATCCATGATTTTCGATTCGCATGATGTAGGCGAGTCTCCAAAAACTTCTTTCTGGGTAGGTATCAGGCCTCCTTTGCTAACTGCTCAGTGTTCAAATGTAACTGTTCGCGTTCATGGATGGAATTATCAGCACGTTTTTCATACAGATATTATTCACTGTCTGTAAAAATTGTTAAATTGTTTTGTAGTCAAACTGAACAATATTACACGCACTAATTATTTATAGGCTATGTAACAGTCAAATATCTAGCTAATTCAATAATTAACCCCTATTTTCAGAATACTTCAATCAATCAAAACAGTGAAACATTTTTTCGGTATTATTTTCAAAACACTGCTTCCAATAAAAACTGGTGAATACCAAATACACAGACATTACAAGAGGAGAAAAGATTAGCTTAGGAGAAGTGTCCTGGGAAGTTATAAAAGAAACCATCGTAACTGCTGTGAGTTATTCTTCATAGGCTCACTAAAGCTCCGAGAGAATCATGTATAAAAATGAGTTTCGGCCTACGCATACACTCAAAACAGGAAACAGCTGACCTGATAATTATAACACACTGTTCTGCTCTCCCATAAACATGTAAATGAGTTCAAAAGAAAACGAACATAAACACAAGTGCTGTCATGCCATACATGCAGTACTAATTAATATTCATTTGGTCAGTTCGTAATTTATTTGACATGTATGTTATTTAATGATGAAGTGTTTCATTAGCTACAATTTCAAAGATGTACCAATTAGGTTCCATTTTGATATGATGAGCTGGGATGGAAAAAGTGCATAAAATGATTTTGAGACAAATTTTGGGACTGACAGACTCTCATTTACGGTAAATAGAAGCTGTGTCATTCTCAACAAAAAAACTCTCTTAAGATCCTTAAAATTAAACACAACGTATGTTTTTGATATTTCATATCAATGCTGAAAGAAAAAAACCTCTCCTCCCCTAGGCCCCCTGATGATACTTCCTGATTTAATGAAAAATGTGGTAATAAACAGAGAAATATTGTGATGATGGTGATGACGGTGGTGATGATGATATAGAAAGACCTTACTGATGGAGAGGTTTCCGGCAATTGTTTGTGATCAATAAAGTGAGCTGCGCAGCAGCAACTTGTCCTGGAGCCGACCTTAAGACAGCATGTGGCTCCCAGCCCATCAGGACAAACACAGCCCCAGGTGGTCAGAGAGTTTTAAGGAAAGGGAGGAGGGGTGATGGTGGTGCTGGGCTGCAGTGTTAGAAGTCTGATTGTGTTATGTCCTGTCAGCTGTATGTATGAGCTTTGTTTGGCATGTTTGACAAATAGGGGTGTTTGAAGTAGACAGAGGATTTCCCCCCCAAAGACAAACACTGTCTAATGGATCATCAGTGGCTAACAGATGACCGCTGTCCAGGTCTGATGACACTGACCATTAGCTGACCTTCACCTAGCAATGCCCATACCCAGTGTATGCCTTGGGATGAAGTCAAACAAAATGTTGAGCCCATCACCATGGAAGGATCCAAGCGTTCTTGTTTGCATATAGATCACATAAAATCAACTTTGCTGGAATTAAGAAAGAAATTTATTTTAATATTTTATGTGTGTGTGTGGTTGAGGGGGGGGGGGGGGTGTGTTGATTATTGTATCTGCATGCAAATACCAGCAAACCAACTTTGATGGCATTATAAAAAAACAATTTAATTAATTTAAACTTTTTTTCTGGTTTTGATTGTCGTTTAGAATATACTGAAGAATCTCACTTCTTTGCACAAGAATACTCACCTACTTGCACATGTATGCACAATGATATGAATAATTACCTTATCTGTATTTTTCATTCAAAAATATTCACTGCAACCTTACATTATTCATTGTACAAGCCATTCTAATTTTTAACACATGGTATAGATGTCTGACGGGGGAATCTATCATCTCTGGCCAAATGTTAAAGAAGGACTAAAAGTGGAAACAAAGTTTTTATAGTATCCTTATCCATTCATGCAATATATTTCAAACACCGCATAAAATATTTTCATGAAATCACAATGTATCTTTTGTATATGTACATGTACCTGAGGTCATAAAACCTGTGTTTTAGGTCAATACTTGATATGTTACTAAAACGGTTATATGTGAGGTTTAAAGCTGGCCATAGATTGAGTTGCCATCCTTAGCAAATGGGGCCAACTCAATGTTGGACTCAATGACAAAGTTGACCTGAGCATAACACTAATGTCAAAAAGTTTGACGAAATCTTGCAATTGTGGGACAATGTGAGATTGATGAAACTGGATATAACTGGATGCTTTGAATCTCAGAAAAGCAGAACATGTTCAAATTTAGTGATTGCAAGCCCGTGCAGATATTACATAAACCGGCACGCAATCATGTGCTCCGATCTGCTTCCAGTCACCAAAAACCTAGTTGCTTCCAGTCACCAAAACGTCAGTTGCTTCCCGTCACCAAAAACCTCAGTTGCTTCCCGTCACCAAAAACCCAGTTCCTTTTCCGTCACCAAAAACCCAGATGCTTCCCGTCACCAAAAACCCAGTTGCTTTCCGTCACCAAAGACCTAGTTGCTTCCAGTTGCATGGTCGACCTACACTCGTCTTAAGGGATAAAGGAGATATAACTAATATACCAGAGTTTACATCATGACAAATCCACCACAATTTGAACCACGTGGTCAAACACTACACATCCCAAACAAAGGCTTAAGATATCATCTGCTCACCTGCCAGAACCATTCCCATCTGAAGACACTTCTTAAATCTGCAGTACTGACAGCGATTCCTCTGGGCCTTGTTAATTTCACACTGACCATTTCCCACGCATGTGTAAACGCGCTTGTTCTGAACTGTCCGTTTGAAAAAACCCTTACACCTGAAACAACATGAAAAAAAAGCAATTAGAGAACATGAAAGGCCAAACACTACCTGAATTTTTTTCCAACTTAAAACTTGACATACCAGTAAGTGAATTTTTAAGTCATACAGGAGTCTCATATTTAAAAGTAAAGAACACATTTATACAACCTATACCTTAAATAAAAGAGCTCTACTGATGCTCTAGCAACACCCAACAACCTATAAGGCTCATAAAGTCTTATTTAAAAATGATCACATGTAGGTTGAATTAAACAGCTAGCCTTTGCTAGTCGAGCTAAATATTAGGTCCCATCTGTTTGAAGACTGATGAAGTTGAAGGTTCAAATCCAGCCCTCACTGGTTTGGCTTCAGTCAGAAGTCGGTAGATTTGTCGTGGACCTGACAATTTTACTCGTACCCTGCTTGGTAAATTCCAACCCTGCTATCCCCTATCCCCACCCCAAAGACGGTCAAAGGCATATATACCAATCAAATATACAAATAAATTGGCTTGCTCAAAATCACATTCAACCATTACCTTAGTTATCTTGTATATGCCGATGGCACTGACTGTCTTGGTTTCATATCATCTTTACAGCGCTTCTTCAGTGAAGCATCACACCAGACATGACACTGGCTTGACAGCAGACATGACACCCCATCACTTCAATGTATACTGATACCGGTGATACCGGCTCGACTAGTATTTTATTGTCATCTAAATACTGATCAAGCACTGTTCTTGCCACAAAATTGCAACCAGAAATATTACGGAGATTAATTATTATATGTTCATACAGTTGTCATGATCTGGTTACAACATCAACCAAATAACCATAATACGACCACCAGATCGATGCAGTGGCTATGATATTGCTATAATATCATCAAAGTTGCCATAATATGGCCTCAAGATCGACGCAGTGGCTATGATATTGCTATAATATCATCAAAGTGGCCATGATATGGTTACAAGATCAATGCAGTGGCCATGATATGGTTACAAGATCAACAATAGTGGAGTGAAACCATAATTATTTGTTAAATGTCCAGACATAATCAATTTGGTGAAAGCTAAACGTTACTTCATCACCTACATGTACATGGACATTTTGTGAATACAAATTAACAGGAATTGTTTGATGATGCTACACACCCAGAGACTGTTGGTTCCAACAGCAAAGGCAGTCAAAGTCATCTGGTAACAATGCTATCATTCTAGCATATAATGGAATTTTGACTGACCAATACCTGAACGATTATGACGATATAAACCCGATGCATTAATCATCAATACTGCCATTTGCATGTAATATACCAGCTATTATTAATCCAACAGTGGAATTGGTTTTTGCTGTCGCTAAACACCGTATCCAAGAATGACCTCTTTTAAAGGCACACACACAAGAATTATTCACTTCAGTGCTTTCTTACTGGGACGGACAGGTTGCACCTAATGAACATATTCTTAACTTGCCCTGGGTCAATTTTTCAGCTGGACAATGTTAAGTTCCCTCCAGATACTTACCCTTCACAGGTTATAATTCCATAGTGTAGCCCTGTAGCTTTGTCCAGGCATATAGCACATATCATCGGCTCATCGGTTTCAGAGTCCGATTCCGACATTGCCGAGTTCAGTTTTCCCGATGAAGACGAGTCCTTTTCGCCGTTCCTGCGATTCAGCTGGCTCAATGCAGACGCCAGTGTTGGTGCAGCGAAGCCAGAGCGCACCGTGAACGTCCCATCCGTGTAGTGATTTATGAACTTTTCATCGCGTTCCACTTTGCTCTTGGAGGAGAAAGAGCCCGCAGATTTGTTGTCGTCTTGCCCCAGACTTTTCTCGGACTGGTAGCTGTACAGAGACCCCATGCTGGAAGTACTCGTGACTGGGGACACGCAGCGTTCGCTCATTGCCCTGCGCTCCACGACCACTGGACGCCCCAAGGGGTCTAAGCAGTGTGTCAGGCCATGTTTCTTAGGCCTGGGGCTCCCATACCCACTGTCCGCGGAGCTGTGCTTCATCTCCGGATGCCCCAACTGCTGCAGGCAATGATTGCCGTACGAAAGTCCGTGCATGCCCAGAGGGATCAGTCCTGGCTCGGTATTCCCGCTGAAATGAGGGAGGCCATTGGGGTCAATTCCATAGCATGTCTGCCCCTGGGTGACCATATTGGGCATGACAGCAATCATGGGCATGCCCCCCATGCCTCTGTTCTGAGTCAGGTACTGGGGTGGGGTGAGATAGCCCGTCTGGGCCAGGACCATTCCGGACGGCAACCCCAAGCACGTGTAACCAAGAAGACCGGGGTGTGGTGACTCTGTCGGCGGCGTTTCGCCTTTCACTTTCCTCGTGAACTGCTCAAACTTCCTCTTCTCTTCGTCACCATTGTCCTTGTGCAGCCTGGGGCTTGGAGACGCCGTTTCCGCAGATACTGAGCTCTGTGTCTCCATGTTGTTGTCTTGCCAGGAAGGGGCGGGGCTGACTGACCGATGGTAATAGTCCGAATCCCCATTTTTGTCGAAGTCCTGCTTGACCATGTCGGAATCGAGGTCTTTGGAGGAGGTCTGACTGTATCCGCTGGTGACCGACTCGCCATCGCTCGACAGGAGATCCTTCACCCGTCGGCGCTTCAATTTGAAATCCCAAAAGAGACTAGAGTTTCCCAGGTCAAGATTTCCGTAGTCTCGCATCTTGCTTACAGGACACTACAACACTGGGACATAGGACAACTGGAAAAAAGCAGAATTAAGATTTTAAGTATGGTATCAGAATTATAAAGTGAAATCCATTCCTATTTTCAACTTGCTAATCAGGTGTCTTTTGTTTTCTGTGAATGGATTGGTTTATTTACATCTGTGGTACATTACACGTTCAAGGATACGTGAAAAGTTACTATAAAAAATAAAGAGTATGGTTTTAAAGAAAAAGCTGAGGCGTATCATATATATTTTTATTAACCTCTCTATTTTATGCATAATTGCCATTAATGATTGGAAATATTAAAAAATGACTTCACTGATGAACATACTGGGACTACGAGAAGAGCATGATTTGGATTCTCCCTCAACGAAGTTAATTTTGTCAGCTATCACCAATGACGTCACCATAACAACTTAATTTCTGGAATAATCGCTGGGGCCTAGGAAAAACCATAGCCTAAAGAAGAAAGTTGAGGGCCTTTTTTATTCTTTAGTATGTTTGGCCACATCACACTGCAGTATACTCCTTACTTCGATATTAAAAAAAAAGCTTTCTTGTCTTATACTACATGAAGAGCAGAGGTACGTGTTTCTATCTATATGTATTTGATTGTTGTCTTTTCATGGTGGTCGGTTTTAAGGGTAAAGGAAACCTGTGGTAAACCACCTACAATTGACAAGTTACCAACAAACTTTCCCAGATACGATGTACAGATATGAACACCACCTTGGTGGCAGATAAGTGATACTCAATGAAGGTTAGACTGTGCTAAGGTCTGCACAAGCATCACTGACCTCTTACTGTCAGAAAGGCAAATTATCTTGTCCATGACTGTGTCAGCAATCTGGCCATGGATGCCAACAGGTTTTCTCAAAAACTTGTTAACTAACTAAGCTCATACGATTTGATACAAAAATTTATATCACTATGCTTATGACCTGATTAAATTTTTAATTTAACAGTTTCTTGATTTTTTCTCAAGTTTTCTCCACATCTCCACTTTAATACAAAGAACCTTATTTTTTTCCTCTAGGGAAGAATTAATGATGATCCATTTGTACAGGGATCAGCTTTACACAGCTGGTATAAAACGATTTTAACAATCAACATAAACACTACAATTACATTATCCTAATTCTTCTAAAGTCTGGGACAAATATTAGTAGTGTTGAAAGGAGAATATTCCATTTGTTTACCAGCAGAAGATCTGAGCGTGTTGTTCATTAGATGGTCTAACCATGTGAGAGAAAAAAAGAAACCCTGCCAGAATTACGTATATATTGGCTACAATGAGCAGACCAAGTGTCCCAAATTTTAGAAGAAAAAAATAGGGTAAACAATACTGCCAACTTTATTATTTCTTTATTTATTTGATTGGTGTTTTACGCCGTACTCAAGAGCTGGACTTGAACACACAGCGATCGCATTGCTGAGAGGCTCCTGGGTCAATACGCTGTGCTAGCACACTAACCAACTGAGCCACAGAGGCCCCTCTGATTTTATCGGGTTGTGCTTCTGACTGAAATACTCCTAATACAGACATCTTAGAGTCTGCTTGTTTCACCAAATTGAGCATCTTAGAACAAAAGCCTAAATAACCTGATTTACCTGTGAAGTTTATTTACTAGGAGTTCAGCACTAATTAGCCCAGTTCCAGCCCCAAAGACCTGAACATATCAAACATATTGAACTGTATGATGACTGTCAGATTTATGGATGGAGAAAACTGGAGAGCCTGGAGTAAACCAATGACCTTTGATAAGTTAGTGGCCAGCTTTCCTGCCTGTCAAGTGCAGGTATGCACATGATATTGTGGAAAGGAAGATTTCCGATGTTTAATGAATGTAAGACTATACAAATGGGTATTGAACATCAACTACTTTTTGACACCAAGGTCCAACCGTCACTGAGAGCATGGTGTGATGTGGTGCGAAAATGACCTGACCAAGGCCAGAATTGAACTTGTACCTTGTGACAAACATATGTAACTACAGACAAACAACAACAAGCCAATATTAACATGTCAGCATACATCCATAAATATATGTGTACCTTTAAACTCTGTCAAAGGAAAGTCTTTGATTTTTGTATTTTTAAATTCTCAACTGGTCTTTTCTGACTTTCTTCTGACCAGTGATGCCACATCAGCTTTTTTCAACTTAATGCACTCACTAGAGCTCTTGACTTTTTAATTTCTCAGAAACTCCTTTCTTTGGACATATAACAACTACACCATTCACATATTTCTTGCAAGTTATCTCTTTAAACATTAATGAATTAATAATGAGATACTGCTGAGATACTGTCTCCAGATTCCTTATCACAATGAGTTCCTTATAACATCAATAAATTTAAAATACTTTGTTTGATCTAAAATTTCATCCCAATGCATTTTACAGGCCAATAAAGGTCATACTAAGATATCATATTACCTTCTAAACAAATACCAAAACACCTTTCTACAATTAGAATCAGATATTATAACTTATCTCATGGATGAAAATGAACATTTGATGGTATGCTAATCAATAATAAAGAGGATTAAAATTCAAACATATAAGAGAGATTAATAAAATATGAGTGAGCCTATCTTTACTGTAATCATTTTTTGCAGCAGAAAGTTCCCTCATCCCGGGTGAGGCACTATTTAAAAAAAAAATCATACAACTGTATCTACACAAAAACAAAACATGTCTACAGACTTTACCTGAATGGTAGTATACACAAAATCCTGAGAAGAGAGCCCGGTAATGATCGAGTGAACAAGTAGTATTATCCAAACCCAGATTGAAAACTTCCAGCTAAGTTAGGTATCGTTGGCCATGACAGTTAGAGGTTTCCACACAACTGACCTTAAACTAAGTCCAGCCTTGACTGATGACTGACTCTATCTGACCAGTCGAAACACAGTGTATTGGTCTCACGCCACATCTTAGATTAACAATACCCCTTCGAATTCTCTCCCCCCACCCTCCTTTCCATAACTCCCGTCCCCTCAGCGGCTATCAGACAGCGGAAAAAGGAAACAAGAGCTTTGTATGCTTAAGGTCTCTCGCAAACAATTTAACAAAGCTCGGCGAAAACACAAACAAAGTGGGTTTTCAGGTCAGCTATTCCTAGAGCAAACTGGGTCAGAGAGGGGAGGGGGGGTTTTGGGGGCAAACATTGGGCAAATTCAGGGGATTTCTGATTAGCGACCCCAGAAAAACAACACCGGGGTCCACCCTGGTCTGGTAATGTGGTCGTAGCCACAAACTGATGACCTACATTCAAGGGTAACAGCCTATGGCAAAGGGCTGGGATTTCGCATCTCAGCTTCAGAATGTTCCCTTTTGTTTTGCTTCCGAAACAGGAATTCAAAGACAAAAGTTCAAATGCAGGGCGCATGATCTTCTGCAGTCGAGTAGTAATTCCTGGCCAGAGGAGAAGTTTGCTCTTAATCGGCAGCAGAATTTTATTTTTCGTGATACGTGGATGATAAGCTATAGACTGCAGACATAAAGTTAGGTGGAGAGCTCGATATGCAAAGCAGGCAGCTGGCATCTTGCCAAGGTGAATCAGGAAATCACAAACCTTTACTGACGTTGAAAAAAACAAATCGCTATATGCACTCAAAGATGACTGTAAAGCAATCTAAGAAGACAGAAGAAGTCAAGTTCACAAAGGTAATAATCATATACAAGTCCAATTACATTTTCAATGTTTTCATTTCAAAACTGCATGATCTTTTACTTCAGCAAACATACAGTTTAAACATGCAATTTTTTTTTATCTCAAAGAGCATTTAGAATATTTTATCCACAAATGAATACTTCTGAGAACTTGATAAATTAATCGTACATTTAACGGAAGCATTTATATTTACAATGCATAAACTTCAGGAGAGAATCAAAAAAAAAAGTTCACAAAAACAACAAAGCAAACAAAGAGGGTGAAATTGAAAGTTTGCAAACCTATAATACTGGGTGTGTCCACCTTGTGTGCCCCATCCAGAATGGGCACTATCCCTGACATCCTGGAAATTTCACCAATGAGGGCAAGTCCTAGAATCAAGTTTTGGTGACACAGCATGTGCCTTGCAACTTCCTCTTGTATTAATCTTGCGGCAAGCATAGCAAACAGCTTGCTTATACTATCATTTAGTGTTGTCTTATAAACTGAATTGTTGAATGTTTGCAACGGCTTGAGTTCAACATACTAATGAAATAAACATAAAACTGACGGATCAGAATAACTTGAGACTTGAAATAATTACTGCGGCAAAATTGTCAAGAGGTCCATATGATATAAGAGGATTTTCCCCATCACTCCAGCTCCTGATTGATAGTGGCTACACCTTACCTTAATGTGGAACATACTTTAAGGACATTTCACTGCACATTCACTTTTATGAACTACCACAGTGCACATAACCACAGAGGCCGAGTTGTAATAGTAGAAGTTGAAGGACTGAAGCCTCTACTATATACAATGGCTGTCTATTTCTAACATGCTGCGGGTATTTAGTAGGTGGCTGCCAATTGTCAGTTTACTCCTGGGAGATCAGCCAGTATTAGGGGGCTGCCAATTGTCAGTTTACTCCTGGGAGATCAGCCAGTATTAGGTGGCTGCCAATTGTCAGTTTACTCCTGGAAGATCAGCCAGTATTAGGTGGCTGCCAATTGTCAGTTTACTCCTGGGAGATCAACCAGTATTAGGTGGCTGCCAATTGTCAGTTTACTCCTGGGAGATCAACCAGTATTAGGTGGCTGCCAATTGTCAGTTTACTCCTGGGAGATCAACCAGTATTAGGTGGCTGCCAATTGTCAGTTTACTCCTGGGAGATCAGCCAGTATTAGGTGGCTGCCAATTGTCAGTTTACTCCTGGGAGATCAACCAGTATTAGGTGGCTGCCAATTGTCAGTTTACACCTGGGAGATCAGCCAGTATTAGGTGGCTGCCAATTGTCAGTTTACACCTGGGAGATCAGCCAGTATTAGGTGGCTGCCAATTGTCAGTTTACACCTGGGAGATCAACCAGTATTAGGTGGCTGCCAATTGTCAGTTTACACCTGGGAGATCAGCCAGTATTAGGTGGCTGCCAATTGTCAGTTTACTCCTGGGAGATCAGCCAGTATTAGGTGGCTGCCAATTGTCAGTTTACTCCTGGGAGATCAGCCAGTATTAGGTGGCTGCCAATTGTCAGTTTACTCCTGGGAGATCAACCAGTATTAGGTGGCTGCCAATTGTCAGTTTACTCCTGGGAGATCAGCCAGTATTAGGTGGCTGCCAATTGTCATGTTTTTGTGCCATGTTATTTAGTTTTAATAGGAAACCTGAAAATAGTATTACTTTAACAGCTACTCTGGTAGGTCTCTGAATCCACAATGCACTTAAACCACAAATCCAAAGTAATGCTCTGATTCTTTTGTTTTCCTGGAAAAACAAACTAATAGCTATACATTTTGAAATGCATGGATCAAAGTTGTAACCAAAACATTTCCAGGCAAATGTTACACGCACGTGGGGTGCATAATTTTGACCTAAATTTCAAAAGCCAGGGGCTACAGCCCTAACATTAAATCTGAACAAAAACACACATATATATATATTTAAATGCAAAACAATTACACAACAATATAGCTTCATGCATTATATGCGACATGACAACTTGGCAGAAAACTGCTGCGCATGCACTTACATGCGTACAGCTAGAGTGTAGATAGCGGACACGAACACAGAAGAAAAATGCTGACGAATGAAATCAGTTAATTTGAAATGAGATGAAAGTATAATAAAATAAAATTTAAAAAATTGATGTATTTTTGTGCGAAAAATATACATGTAACTTTGATTGATCCAACAACATGAACATAGTAATACATGAAATCTGACGGGTGGGAAAATTTATAAAATAAAAACTTATCTATGGTGTAATTACCCCTGCTGGGGCCCAATGCCGTGTCAGTGTGTTGATGTTACACAATGATCATCAAATCAATAAATACATAGAATCTGATAGCTTATTCCAAACCCTGAATTTCATTCAGCACTAAACCATCTTGAAGATCTGGCTCTTTCATCTGTATGTACAAACACTGTAAATTCTTCCACATTTCCGCGTGTTTGAAAGGTGTTTATTTAAGTAAAATTTCTCAGGGTATTATTTTGTGTGGATTGATAAAATTATACTTTTTGTGAAGCCCTGAATTTGGCCAACCCAACCAATGTAGATTTGTCTCTAAAAAAATATGCAAAAATTGCACGAGAAGTTGCACTTTCAAAATTTTTATGTAAAGATCATGCAAAAAATAAGAACATTCACACAAGCATGAAACATTTGTTATTACTATAAAGATGTATTTTGGCCAGAATATTCTTCTGACGTTGAATTTACATTTCAGTTCAAATGGGTGTTTGTAACGTATGTATATTTTAAGAGTATTTCACTACATGTATATATTACACAGTCATTGATACATACATGTAGCTCTTTGGTCAGCGATATAAAACAGATGTCGGTGGGAGTTGGGGGAGAAAGATAGGAAGAAGGCATCTGTGGGGTGGGGTGTTATAGTGGGGCTGGCTGAAGGATTTTATAATGCTGTTATTAACTGACCTAATGTCCTATATATTTACAACATTATCTGTTGTCTTTTATAACACAATCAACAGTTAAGTACCGGTGTACTACGTGCCTCACCACTACGCAGCTTATCATTCAGTACAAAAGGACTAATGGATTAATGGGTTCATTGTGAAGTCGCACAAATTTTCTGTCAACTACAAGACACGTGGACACATTTAATTGTCGCTCAGCAACACTTGCCTCCTGACACATTTTCTAACAAGACACTATTCAACATGTAACTCCGTTACCATGGAAACTGCAGCGACCAAGCTGGCGTCCATGTGAATCACACAGAAACCTGAGTCCTGCAGCTCAGTGGTTTCACCTGTTCAATCAAGTATAAAAATTAATGTAGAGAGAATGATGCTCTAACATTTAAATTTGCACACAGTTTTATACTTTTGGGTGAGTGAGTGCTTGGGGTTTAACGTCGTATATACTTTTGGTGATTATATAATTAAAGAGCTGAAAGTATTTATCTGGTCCTTAAAAAGCTTATATTTCCATTATTTGTTTCATATATGTTTCAGACTAAAACAAGAACTAACTCACAGTGTTATTTCTGGAGCTACCTGTAAGGTGTTACAATATTCTTTGTTATAATTAAAGTTAATTAAAGATTTTTCTTCATAAGCAAATTCTGAAACGAGACTATAATTGTCTCGGTGTTTATTCTCTGAAAAATTAACACCTCATTTAGTGATAGAATACCTATCCACCTTCTGTGCTCTCACTGTTCCTAGGCATTATCTGGTGAAAATAAATACTCCATGGCACTCACTGAATCATTTCTATATATCTCACATGTGGGAAAGATCAATCAATTCATACTGCAATCATCAAATAAATAAATACATGTACATTAGCAGACTGTAATGAAAAGTGCTCATTGGATGAGCTAGCTGTCTAAGGCGGTCTACCTGACACAGACAACACCTGAGTTGAGGTCAGGATCGCGAGTTCAAATCCAGCACCTGATCTCTAGAGCTCTGAATCGTGATCAATTTATATGGGTGGCAGGTGAAAGATTGTGGATAAAGATACTGTATGCCAAATGAGGTTTATATAAAAAGTTTCAGTTGCAGATCTCATCCTCAAGTTTTGAGTATGAAATTCTACACTTCATTTTCATAATTTATCTCCATAATCAACATACGTAAACAGAAAGCCAAAACAACACACAAACCTCCCCTAAAAAAAACAAACTAATGAACCTATATTGTCACAGATAATATGTTTTCGATAACAGCCCTGCGATTACAACACTCATATGCACCTACATGTATGTATAAATATGTAAGACAGATGTCAAGCGACAAAGCAAGGTAAAAGCAAATTAGAAATTGAAGTATTTTGCCAAACCTTTAACAAACAACTCCAAACCCTTCCCGGCCGTTATAATAGTATCATCCTAGAAGTAGTCCGGCAGAGCGAAAAAATATCCTATTTAATATGGATTGAGGTCAGTGTGTCAAACACATGCCAGGCAGTGCTAAGCACTGCGGGGATGTCCAGGTACATTGTAGCCGGCACTCACGCTCCTGATGATCACGTGCCTCATCAGCAGGCCAATAGCTGTACAACCGGACTTATAGTTACATTGCTGTTGTTACGATTACTACTCCCCTCCCCCAACATAAATCTATCTCTTTCTCAGCTAAACTTTTCCTGGTTCAACATGTAAAGTGACTCAGCTAATTTCAGCTAGCAATTTGTGTACAGCCACTTGAAGAATTAAATGTGACATGGTTACTGAGAAACATGAACACACAAAAAAAAAAGATATGGGAGAAGAAAAAAAAAACAGAAAAAAGGAAAAGCCCACAAATACCTGTAGGCTATACGCATGCGAAGGCAGTCACGTGTGGTTGGTGATACAGATGCAGAGATCACCATACCACGTGCTAACTTACGCTCATTAATAGCAGAAGCCACTTACGACAGTGGCAAGTATTCTGACGACATAAACCTAACCGTATGCACATGCAGGTTTTCACAATAAAAAAACTTCAAATTTTAATGGGATTACAGGGTATATGTAATGAAAATGAAAATGGTAATGAAACTGTTCCAGTTTGGATGTTTCATGGATTGAGAAATGTTAGTTCAGAAACATGAACTGCATACACTTTTGTCTGTCTGTCTTCATGGTTTTCCTGTTTATTTTTTGAACCAGGATATGCATCTTATCTCAAATGTGCTGCACATGTCAGAAAAATATGTTTACCTCTGCACTTTTTAATGTGTGGCGATGAAAATTAATGCCCTTGATTGGTTAAGGTAACTGTATGTGCCCTTCTCGTACCCTTTTTTTGAATTAGCCAACCTGATTGTTCCTGTCTGTGTCTGTCAGGAGCCTGCCAGTATTATTATTACAGTCTTATTTGATTTGCTAACCTTTACGTACCCTGCTCATTTTTTTGGTCTTTACCTGCTTGTGTTTTGGGTAGTGTTTCTAAATCTAGCCTGTAATTTTTTGCCATTCATCCCTAGTCATTTTTTTCATTTTTTGGTTAGTGTACCTGCTTGTACCCTGATTGTTTTTTTTAGTGTACCTGTATGTACCTTGATCATCTTTGGTTAGTGTACCTGTATGTACCCTGGTCATCTTTGGTAAGTGTACCTGTATGTACCCTGGTCATCTTTGGTTAGTGTACCTGTATATACCCTGGTCATCTTCGGTTAGTGTACCTGTATGAACCCTGGTCATCTTTGGTTAGTGTACTGGTATGTACCCTGATCGTTTTTGGTTAGTGTACCTGTATGTACCCTGGTCATCTTTGGTTAGTGTACCCATATGTACCCTGGTCATCTTTGGTTAGTGTACTTGCATGTACCCGGATCCTTTTTTGTTAGTGTGCCTGTACATTTTATACAAAACACAGTGATGTTTATTATAATTATGAGCACAATACAACAGAAAATGTGTTGACATCCTCTCAAATATCCCGAGCATTGTAGAGGAAACATATAGTCGCATACTGCAAATAACAAGCCCTAAAACCAGTTCCCATTTCACCCCATTTTCTAACAGCATTTTTCTGTCACGTGTGACAACAGATATCATATTTCTATTGATGTATCATGATGAAACACTCGAACACCTGCTGTTTTGGTTTAACCTGTGTATTACACATAGGCCCTATATTCTCATTCTGAAAACACCTGTTCATTAAATCACTGGCACAAAAACCTTGGAGTCCAGTGAAATCAGGTAACAGTAACAGACTCCCCATGTGCAGCTGTACTGGGAAAATGTCTGGACAATTATCGATGAATGATATTACTATGGCAACATTTAATGGTCAGGTACCTGGAGAGGTTTATTGTTAGGCACCTAGGGAGGTTTACTGTTAGGCACCTGGAGAGGTTCATTAGGTATTGCTTAAGGTTTGTTAGATACCCAGAAAGGGTCCGTAATAACAGCACAATTGCAGGCTGGAGGTTGCTCTAAATAATAATAATGCAGCAAAAACAAAACATTAATAAATAGTAACACTAAAATAAAGTTATATAATGCTGCAAGATAGAAAGCACTGACATAATAGATTCAGCCTTGTCTAAGGCCATTTCCCATTAGAGGCAGATCAAGAAGCACAGGCTATAAGCCTACAGGCTGTGGTTCAAACCCCCAAAAGGACCACAGTGATGCAATCAGGAATTTGTAACACTCCCTCTCGCCTGTAAAAGAACTGTCCAACACTATGAACTCTTTTGTTCTTTCCTCTATTATGTCACAGAAATTGGTTCACATGTATGTGTGCTCATAAAACATCAAGCCCGAGTCTCAACCACCCGGGCTTTTACAAGCCTGTGTCTCAACCACCCAGGCTTCCACAAGCCTGAGTCTCAACCACCCAGGCTTTCACAGGCCTGAGTCTCAACCACTGAGGCTTTCACAAGCCTTTCATAAGCCTGAGTCTCAACCACCCAGCTCTCAGCTTTCCCTCCTTTCACACAGTCTGTAGCAGTGATAAAATAGATTGCTTTCTTTTAAACACTTGTGCCAATGAGATAAAATCAAATTTGTTGAATTTTTTCTGCTGACAGCTTACCAAACATTCTGATTCCATCAATAGAACACGCCTGGTTTTACTCATCTAGCCCCATGACATGATCACAAAGCTGTTTTAGACATTCTCTTAACTTGTTGTATATCACATTTCACCTTTAAAAGTGAAAAATTTTGTGTCATTTTTACTGATTTATCCAATAAATAGGACCAGTTCAGAGATTATCAAAGTTTGATCCATTCAGAAAAAAATATCGGCATCAAATGCTCCTAAAAATTTTCACATACCAAAATATATGTATGTAATTTTGAATTTAAATAAATTTTCAATTTGTTACAAAAATCTAAGACAAGTTTTAGTAATGAAATAAAGATTCTTAAGTTAATTTAAGTTACAGTTTTAGTGCAGACTCAAAGTCTTAATTGTAAACCATAACTCTAAGACATAATGATTTAGGTCAGGTCACACTCTGTAAATGGAATTATTTTTATTTCAGTTTTTTGTTTTTATATAAAAATATTAACTGCATGGATGGTTTTTACCCATGCTGTACAATGGTGTGCGTTTTACATCATTGCATTTTTTTTTACCTAATTTTACTTAAGCCATGTTGCTATGGGGCTTGTAAGCTTGTTACATGAACAGTGCAGTAATGCGGAGTAAAATCCAGATGTAAATTGACACGAGCTAGTATTTCACCAATTACGTGCACCATTTGCCAACTATCTCACTGCCGTCACCGCTCTGACTTTGCTCGCTCCTATTTTGAAGAACAGCTAGGCTGTCTAGCCCACAGGTGACAGCATCTTTCGGAGTAAAATACATGTCACACCTTTCATCATTTGCATAGGTGGAGTATTTAAACCAGAGTTTCAAAACTGTATATTGAATACAAGGCTGACATTTCATGTGACACTTCATTTTTTTTCATCAGCAAAACAAAAGTGGGGAACAAGCATGATGACCTGATTAACATATTCAACACGAAAACTGACATGTGATGCCTGAACACATGTTTGATGGAGTTTCGCTTTCTGTTTCACAGATGAAGCCTGGTACAGGTTTCATGATAAATAGCATACTTCGAATAATACAGTATCATCAGGCCACACAAATTTAAACTATCGTTTTATGGGCAGAATAAACCTTGTTTCAATGTTGGAGGAGGGAACAAAAATGATCAGAAAGCCCTGAAAAGCCTTGAAAAACTGAAAAGCCTTGAAAAACATCAAGATCGGATAAGAAAAGGGTGGATACTCAACATTATATTTTGCATTTTTTAGTGTCAGCTAAATGTGTGCATGTTGATGACTGTTTCTGTGCAGTACTCAAGAATTTTTCCGTATATACAAAATGTCATCCAGTTTTAAGGGAGCTGTTGGCAGACCTTCCAACGTACAACGGGAGAAGGAACCAGCATGAGCTCGGCTTGAACTTACAGTGACTGCATTGGTGTGATGCTCCTGGGTCAATGCGCCGTGCTGGCATGCTAACCCTCAGTGAGCCCCTTATAATAAATGGTGGAAGGCACCTCTATAAATGCAGGAGTGATAGGGAAGACATGTATTTTAATAATGTTCAAAACAAAAATGTTAATCGTATACCAGACTTTGACTTCATTCTTAAATACAAAGGCCTAAACTTCCCAGAGATTTTTATGGAGCCACTAATAGTTCCATGATATGCTGTTTAACTATTCAAACAAAAACATAATTTGTAAATGCAAGTCAATCTGTTTTGCGCCTCACATTATTTTCAGTTTAGTCTGTCTATCCAGACTTTAAGATAAAATAAAAAGATATTTTTTACCAAAAAAAAAACGATTAGTGTTCTATCATATCTGCAGCACAAAAATATAGAATTTCCTCTTCAAAATATTCTGAATGTGTCAAAGAAACAGAGTAGGCTGCACTCTTATTTATTCAACCTTTTAATTTTGTTTTTTCTGATAATACAATAAAAACATTCTTAAATTTCTTTAGGGGTATCTTCTCAAAGCGGCAGGGTCTTTCAACTTCTCATTGTTTATCTATTTATTTATTTGATTGATATTTTAGCCCGTACTCAGTATATTTCACTTATACGACGGTGACCAGCATTATGGTGGGAGGAAACCGGGCAGTGCCTGGGGGTAACCCACGACCATCTGCAGGTTGCTGACATGCCTTCCCACTTGTCATGGTGTTAATTATCATGAGTCAGTGCATGGCATCGAAATAATTTCTATGTAATACACATGTGCATACAGTGTATCAAATGTGCAAACTGCAGACTATGGCCTAGTGCTCTTAAATTGTTTTACAATTTACTGTTTGATGGGTATTGAATGCTATACATGCCTATTATTTAATTTTTAACATTATACCTGAAATCCGATATGGAATTGCCACATTATTCCTGCTTAATCCGTCTTTAGACATTTGGCGACTTCTCGGCAAATAATGGTCCAATTTTAACATATAAGGTATGTATAGACAGGCTAAGTCAATGTACGCATACAGGAAGTGGTTTTATATCGATTTGCCCCGTTCTTATACTTTCTGAACTGACAGGCCGTCATTACTCATTAGGCCGTTAGGTAGGCCCTCTTTTAGTTTTAGGCCCTCTAATATTTTAATCACTTACCGTACCGTGCGGGAAAACACGATTTCACTGGGGAAAGACAGTCTTCTTCTCTGGATTCATCAGAGGGTCAGCTCAGCGATTCCATTGCTAACAACTGCATGGACTTTCACCTGTGTCATTGACAGTCCGTGCTTTCCAAAACAAGAAATCAACTATAATACATTTGAGTCTAGGTTCTGACACCTTCGTTTGGCACCGGCTTCTCAGAGCTCAGCCTGCAGCAATCGACATAGCTTCTATGACAGATTCTCCTCTCGCCACGATTATTAAGGATTTCTGCAACTCTGATTGGGACTTTTTTTTACTGTTGCTTTGGTATTAATAGTTTGAAATTACACGCGACCGTCAAGTGAAATGTCAACAGGCAGCTCACGCCTCCACCTACCTTGCACATCCGCGACCTTGACAGACCGGCTATTGGTACTGTGCGGTAGGTAAAACAATTATCTGCGAAACACAAATTAATCATCCGACAGAATCTTTAAAAAAGTGCCATATGACATGAAAGTCGGCGAAAAGATGGCAAGTTTCAGTTAAATTTTGCAGAAAGTGTGCCATTTTTGAGTGAAGAACTATGTTGTGTCAAAAACGTGCACAGACTCTCCACACAACGTGACTAGCGGAGAAATACACAGCAGGTGAGCGAGAAAGTAGGACATACATACCAGTTATTTACATGTTCGTCTTAACCAACCAGGGTTCACAGAACAATAACTAAATATAGACAAGCCTATATCGCCTCGGCCACGTGTGACTCCTACATATGTCAGATGGAAGATGCGGGTTGAAATCGAAGCTCCACAAGAGGACCGTGATAAAATCAAACAGTGTGTTTTAGAACCATTATACCAGGCAGATTAGACAAACATGTGCCTACCGATATAAAACCGTGTTCAGTTTTATTAAGTACGTGTACTGGTCTAAGCATACATTCATGCCGTGTTGACGTATGTATTTACAGCGTGTTTGAGTTTTTGATTAATATTACACCTCAAATAGCCTACTCGCAAATTTTTGGCGAATCAAACCTTTGTACTTTCATCATTCGCGATGTACATACATAGGCCTACAACACTGCACCTCAGTATTCATTTATTTGGAGTTTTACGCCGTACTCAAGAATATTTCACTTACACGACCGCGGCCAGCGTTATGGTGAGAGGAAACGCAGGACTATTCGCAGGTTGCTGACAGACCTTCCCGCGCCTATGTGGAGAAGAAGCCAGCACATGCTGTGACCTGGACTTGAACTTACAGCAACTGCTTTGGTGATAGGGTCTGGGTCATTGGTCCTCGTTGGCACGCTAACCACCTCGATCGGCCACGAAGGCTCCTCACTGAACCTCCGCCGCGGAGACAGTGCACCTCAGTCTCCAAGAACCGACACAGCACCTCTGTTATGAAGTGTATGGAGGCTAAGACACGTACAGCGCACCTCAAGCACAAAGCACAGTTCACCACAATCGCGAAATACAGACCCAACACATCTAATAGGCCTACTTGCACGGGGAGTGGGCATACACGGTTCTGTCCTAGAGGCTGGAGTATTGGCATAAGCTAAAATGGAAAGACCATTCAAAGTAATGTATCCAAACCTACATGTACCTTTACTGGCATTTTATTGGTTTGTTTTCATTTTGTTTTGACTGAAAAAAAGGAGGCGAATGTCTGGATTCTTTGTTGATCTTATTCAACCACCGTGGATTTTTTTTTATCCCAAGCAAAATGTTGATTTATTTATTTATTTGATTGAATGGTGTTCAAGGCAGTGTGTGTAAAAATTTTGCACTGACATCACGGCGGTCAGGATTATGGATGGAAGAAATCGGAGTGCCCGGAGTAAACCGCCGAAGTTCGCCAGATACTTGACAAATCTCCTTGACTTAAAACCGCACTTGAAACAGCGAGAGCTGGATTCGAACACGCGACCGTCAACCTTGTCCGTCAACGGACTAGCAGTCGCAGCGATAAATTCGTCGAAACTCAAAGAGGAAAATTATTTTAAAAAAATACATTTACCAAAATATATACCAAAAAAAAAAGAAAGATGTCCCGTAATAAATAAATAAATAATAAATAATAAAATAATACAAAATAATTAAAACAAAGTATTTTAACACTATTATGAAACGCGCTGTTGCCGACCACATTGTGTCAAGCTTCGGGATAGTATATACCATTGCATTGAAAGGCTATAATTGTGTTGAATTGGTGGCTATCATTTCCACCCTTCCAAGTCCTATAATCGTTTTCAGGAAAATTCCCGTTTGTTTAAGCCTAGGCATGCAGTAAAGAGAGAGAAAGTGATAGAAGTTAAGAATGACAGAAAAACATGTAGAAGATCCGTAGTTTCATTGGCTGAGCGGTCTTTGGATCCAGATGATAATTTTTATCGCTATAATATCATACTGGAAACAATGAAGAAAACATCGGTCAAACACATCTCGCAGAAAACCGAAACTAGACTGAAAATACACAAGGCATTCGAGAATGTCGGCTTCTGAGGACGTTCAGATATATAAATGTAGCCCTTTGGAACTATGTATTTTTAAGTCCAGCTGAAAACATTACAGGAACTGCTTGAAAAGTTCCTTTAGGCCTTGATAACTCTTCTCCCGTCCATTAGTTGAAAAGGGAATCGAAGAAAAATATGTAGTTCAATCTATACAGGATGCAATTATTGTTCTTTCTATGCGAATTATTATCAATATACCTGTTCAACGAAGCAGTCGCAGACTGCGCATGGCGCAATTTCTTTGTCCAAACATAGTGAAGACATACGTCACCATGGCAAACGCCCCTAGCGCTTTGTAGAACGGGCCTCTAGACGTTCTTTTGTGTATATTGGTCGATAGACGAATAAGCTGATGTCCACAATAGTGAGCAAAGTACAAGATCGAGCATGCAATGTCGCTGGCTGTTGATTAACGTGATATTATAGGCATCCTTTGGGAAATGGAATTATATCAACAGAAACTGTATTTGGGGTCTATAAGGTTATGATGGCAATAGCGATTCATTTGTTAGACCTTTATGTTATTTGTAACCGGAACAAAATGCCTTGTTTTCACGTGTTGTTATGCGGCCATTAATTCACTTAAAATTGGCATGCAGAGTATTGACATCTTGGCGAAGATTACTAACGACTCTCTAGAAATTATACTCATACAAATCAATATAAAGCACAATTATTCGCCAGTGGAAAGAAACTTTATTCATATAATGTAATGACGCAGAAATTATTTTCCTAAAGGAAAGGGGCAAATAATTTTGACCTTTTCTAGTTGGATAGATGCTGAGTGGAAACATACGACCACCAGCATATATTTCTGAAGTGCTTGCTAACTCTTCAAATCAACTACTAATATAAAATTCTTACGATGTTATTAAAGACGTATAGCACAGAGAGTAAAACCATAGCAGCGTGTTAACAAGAAACACGGTTTCACGTCACTTGTACCACACGCCAATATGGCGAACAGGGAAAACAGGGCTCGTGTGATGTCAGCGGAAACAGCTACGTTTTCGGGCTATAGAGATAGCTCTCGCCAGATTGGTATAACCTGGCGGTTCATTCGATCTTCTCAATGAGCAGGATTTTACTTACCTTCGATATCTGGATTATATGCACGATCACGAAAATACCAAGTTAGGACCGTATGCTTTTTTGTCTTTATGTTGAGTACTTTATCGATGCATAGTTATATGTGGTCTAGTGTTGTCCATTGTTATAAGGCGTGAACTGAGCCATATTTGATAACCTTACGTACATGCACACAGAGACAAAGCTTGAGACAACAACTGAGCTAATTCGACCCGGAAAACTGAGTCATATGGCCAGATCATTTGACCCTTGTCATGAGAATCCGAACGTTTGTGAACTTGAGAAGTTTCTCATGGAAAAAAGTGTCATTTGTGCCTCTCGAAAAGGGTAAGACAGGTGATCAGCAAATTAATGTCAACAAAGGTTGCTTAACATTTTTTTATGAGTCACATGACAAAGTAGGACTATTTTTGACTTTGCTGACAAAAGAGTTCCAGCTGGAAACTGCTCTATTGATTGGTGTTTAACGCCATGCTCAAGAATTGTTCACTTACACGACGACAATAAGATTCAAGAGGTGAAGGAGCCCGGAGTGCTCCGAATAAACGACCAATTCAAACCAGGTAGCTACCAAACCCGCTGACTTCGGATTCGAACACGCGACCTCATTGGTCAAGGACCAGCATCGTATTCGCGGCGAGTCAGCGCTTTTGCCATCTTGTCAGCGAAACCCCGGTTCCACAAGCTAAAAAGAAAAACCAGTACCAAAATTATAATAATTTTGGTACTGGCATTTCTCTAGAAGAGAGTAATAATGATCATAACAGAAGGGAAAGTTGGTCAAATAAAGATAGCCGCACCTGATCTACTCGAAGTCTTTTGATGTTTACGACAGATATTGGTAGTGCTGAAAGCAAACAATAACATTTCTCTCCCAGTTTTTTTTCACAAGTAATGATATGAATATGTTGTTCATTAGATGGATAAACCATGTTAGAAAAAAAGAAAGTAAATATTCCTGCTACAATTACATGTATATTGGTTAAAAAGAGCAGACCAGGTGTCCCCAAAATGAGAAGAATTAAGGTAGCTGATTGATAGAGAATCTGCTTGGCTATAATAAGTGAGACATATGACCATCTATATTTGTAACTGGATGTTTACTAGTGACAGATATGACCATCTATATTTGTAACTGGATGTTTACAAGTGACAGATATGACCATCTATATTTGTAACGGGATGTTTACTAGTGACACAGGGGGCCTCCGTGGCTCAGTTGGTTGGCGCGCTAGCGCAGCGTAATGACCTTGGAATCTCTCCTGTTTTCGCAAATGAAGGAGCAAATTTCAGTGCCATTTGTACATATTTTAATTTGATTTTGGAAACAAAACAACATTTGTTGGATTAGCCAGTGCTCGGGCTTCAATTTGACCAGTCAACAGAGAATAATGTCTTCAGGTTATGCTTGAAGAAACACCTTGCACAAATGCGAAAAGGTTGAAGAATTACTTATTTATTTATTTATTTATTTCATTGGTCTTTTACTCCGTACTCAGGAATATTTCACTTATACTGTGCAACGGCGGCCAGCATTATGGTGGGAAGAAAGAGCACGGGAAAAACCCACGACCATCCGCACACTGCTGACAGACCTTCCCACGTACGGTTGAAGGATTAATGTATCAGCTTTAAATACATATTCATTCAGGAGGGGGGAGGAGGGTTGGGGAGTGTCCAGAGGGTCAGACAGAAAGATTTTTATTTTGTGCACAAACATATCCACACCTGATACATGTGTATGAACTTGAAGTGGACAGGTCAGTCGGGCCTACCACTTCCATGCACCAATAAACACCCCGTGTAACACCTCGATCACCTCTTAATCATTTAGCCATGGGAAGGCATGACCTACCTTAGTAAACAGAAGACGAAATCTGAGGTCTATACTGAAATATTTTTACTCTAGAAGCTTGGTTTTAGTTTCCCAAAGATAGGGAAAAAATATGGGTTACGAAAACACCAGTTTATCAACATAATTTTCTTTATAAGATCATTTCCACCTGACAAAGTGGCGATCTGCATGTAATAACTGCAGGTTTCAAAAGTTCTTGAAAAAAGGTTTAAAAAATAACTGAAAACTTGAATCATATGTCGCAGTGCGTCTTTTTTTATTAGTTGTCACATCGTAATTTCTTAGCTTATGTTGGCTAACTATTTTCCAGTGAATTGATTTCACTTATACGACGGTGGTCATACGGGGGACAATTGGCTGAATCCTGAGAGCGGAACATCTTCTCACTGTATATGACTATAGGAGGGCCAAACGGCTGAATCCTGAGAGTGGAACATTTGCTCACTGTATATGACTATAGGAGGGCCAAACGGCTGAATCCTGAGAGTGGAACATCTTCTCACTGTATATGACTATAGGAGGGCCAAACGGCTGAATCCTGAGAGTGGAACATTTGCTCACTGTATATGACTATAGGAGGGCCAAACGGCTGAATCCTGAGAGTGGAACATCTGCTCGCTGTATATGATTATAGGAGGGCCAAACGGCTGAATCCTGAGAGTGGAACATTTGTTCACTGCATATGACTATAGGAGGGCCAAACGGCTGAATCCTGAGAGCGGAACATTTGTTCACTATATATAACTGTAGGAGAGCCAAAACGGCTGAATCCTGAGAGCGGAACATTTGCTCACTGTATATGACTGTAGGAGAGCCAAAACGGCTGAATCCTGAGAGCGGAACATTTGCTCACTGTATATGACTGTAGGAGAGCCAAAACGGCTGAATCCTGAGAGCGGAAAATTTACTCATTGTATATGACTTTAGGAGGGCCAAACGGCTGAACTTTGAGAGCGGAACATTTGTTCACAGTATATGACTTTAGGAGGGCCAAACGGCTGAACTCATTTTGCTCACTGTATGTGGCCCTGGGAGGGGGAAATGTTTCATCACAGCGTATGGCTGTTAGAAGGTCAAACGGCTGATCCGCGAGAACGGAGCGTTGGTCACTGCATGCATTTGTAAAATCATAGCTTTGAAATCCTTTGGTCACGTTCCCAGCTTAGCTTCCACATTACCTGTAACGTTACATTCGCACACATGGAACCTGGTCACGTTACCTGTAATGGCTTCAAACTACAAAAGCCTTACGTCATAAAAGCCGTCTTGAAGTAATTCCGCGTTATTATCCTGGAATAATATTGATCATACCGTCGTAATATTAACTGAGAGAAATATAATCCAGTATATGATCCAATCTGACAACACCCAATCATCGCAAACCGTTCTTTTCGAATCATGTAACTGCGTTGTTAGGGTGGACTCAGCACCTCTTCCCATGATTAAAATCCCCTTCTCTTTTCAACGTAGTTGCTAATGAATCATTCTCTAAACTTATTTAAACGATAATTAAAGTTCAAATTCACAAGGACTTGTCTATCCCCCTTTTAATGGCGTTAGGTAAATTTAGTCCATCGAATAGTGCATAGAGAATTTGAACATACATAGACTCAAGCAAGTAGTATAGGCGTTCCAGTACGCTTCATTTCTAAATATCAAGGATAGCATGTACAGTCGAGGCTCCTAATAATGTCATCTTTATTTGCAAGAATTATTATTATCAAATTCTTGTTCAAGAGCTATGTGCATCTACAACGACATCCACGTATTCTGCTACTACATGTACTCTGGAGGAACTATTTAACAAACACAAAACCTTTCTTAAAGAAAGGCGCATAAATATACCTACCCGTCACACAGAAATACCACAACTTTACTGGATTCCTAAAATGCATAAATCCCCATACAAGGCTCGATTTATTGCAGGTTCAAGAAGCTGTACCACCAAACTCTTGTAAACCCTACTTACGAGAGCGTTACAAGAAGTAAAGTCATTTCGGAATAAGTATTGTTGTGCCATAACAAAAAATTCAGGTGTCAACTGCATGTGGATTCTTAACAACTCCAAAGGTCTTACAGAAGAACACGATGCTCATATGCACACACCGTACAAAGACGTATCCACATGGAATTTCTCTACTCTCTATACTACGAATCCTCAGACAGAATATCTTCGTTAATTGTCTCGGTATTTACTAAAACAAGCCACCGTTACATTAACGTCAGAAGCAATAAGGCTTTCTTTAGTTCTACTCTTTATAAAGGTTACCACTCATGGGATGTTACATTATTTATTGAATTACTTGAATTTCTCATTAATAACATCTGTGTGAAATTCGGAGATACCATTTACCAACAGTGCAAAGGTATTCCAATGGGTACCAATTGTGCGCCTCTTTTGGCAGACCCATACCTGTTTCCATATGAATACGACTATATGCAGAAATTACATTACATTAAGGTTGCATTCCACCAATATGACATGTCACGCGCGGAAAGTGTCGTCTGCCAGGTTTTAGTGGTCGGTGGCTTACTCCGGACAGCCCGGTTTCTTTCACTCACAATATGCTGGCCACCATCGTATCAGGTCATAATGACACTTGCCGCACCTCACGGTGCAGTGTGATGTAAAATCGCATATCGATCTGTTGTATCATCTCAGTCTGAACAATTATCTCGCCGCCTGAGCAAGCGTCTTGGCCTGTTGAACCATGCACCTCCATCTGAACAACCACCTCAGTCTGAACAATTATCTCGCCGCCTGAGCAAGCGTCTTGGCCTGTTGAACCATGCACCTCCATCTGAACAACCACCTCAGCCTGAACAATTATCTCGCCGCCTGAGCAAGCGTCTTGGCCTGTTGAACCATGCACCTCCATCTGAACAACCACCTCAGCCTGAATAATTATTTCAACCTGAACAACCACCTCGGCCTGTTGAATCGCATCGGCCTGAACAACCACGTCGGCCTGTTGAACAACACACACCTGAACAACAACCTCAACAACTATCTAGCCTAGGCAACTATCTTGGCCGGAACAACCACCTCGGCCTGCACAACCACCTTGGCCTGAACAACTACCACGGCCTGAACAACTACCCCGCCCTGAGCTACCACCTCGGATTGAACACCCACCTCGGCTCCTTAATAACACATTGATATCGTTTACCATTACTTTATTCGTTTACCAATAAACGGAGGGAGATTGCTTGGCCTACAACCATAAACTCTTTTCCACAAATACATACATAAATAAATAAATAAATAAATAAATAAATAAATAAATAAATATTTTGGTCCGCGATGATGTATCAGCTTAAGTTGTCAGAGGGGGGCTGCCATAGCAGCCAAGCTCGCCTGTCGCGTCTGGTTGCCTTTGCTTCATCCTTAGAATAATTGTCATGACTTGAATGTACGCCAGAAGTGTTTTCATTTAAATGCAAGTTAATCAATTGCATGACTGTTTCGTCAAATGCTCTCATTCCGAGTTTTTTTTTTTTTTCACATTTAACTAAAAAATTAACATCGCTGCCTTTCAGTGTCTGCATATATCACGCGCAACGCTCGTGTGTAAGTACCATTACAGTTTAACCATTCAGTCTCCAGCTGTGCAAGGCTACCGTAAGTTCAGCTTATTATCATTACCATGGCAACATATAAGTCACCATAATTTTAGCCGGTATACGATAGTGTAGTGAAAACCTACAACTATTTATTTGTTTATTTAGTGTTTTACGCCATACTCAAGAACATTTCACTTATACGACGGCGGCCAGCATTATGGTGGGACGTAACCAAATACCTATAATTATGTACTACATATGCAGTTTTTTTACAAAACATCGAATAACAAATCATTATGGGTTATTTCTATGGTATTGTGTGAATATCTCATACTGACTCCAGCTTGCACATTGAAAGTGTTATGGCGTCGATTCCTGAATATGTTTAATAAGCCTATCATTTTAATCACATTAGAAATGCAACTAAAATAGAGCATTTAGTAACGTTATTTTGTATGTAGGTCTTGTTTAAAGAACCTGACTGACATCTTCTTCGGCTGATAAAATATACTATAACAACACGTCACCAACTTGCTTTAAACTGATACAGATCTTCATTCAGTAGTAAGAAGGGGTCCGTGCTTGTCCGCGCGGTGAAGAGTTGAGTCGTTTTGGTGTTTGTTCGAACCCAGCTTACGACAGTGAATTTTCGCGGCGTTGTAATGCATGAGCTTTGTTGCGCCTCTCTTGCATGCTTGGTGTTATGGTGGCTTGTAGGGTAAATTTCAGTGAAAACATGTTCATCATGCCATGTTCATCATGCCATGTTGATCGAAAATTATGTTATTCTTCACCGTTCATTATACATAAAGGTATATACACATGAAGCATGCGCATTAGCACGTTAGTTGCATGCCTGCGATTTTAAGGCTTGAAACTACACTCCGGCACATGTCTATTTGAAAAGTGGAGGTCTGTAAGTGCTTTTGTTACATGCTTACAAACCATCGTCAAGTTAAAATAATTTAGGTGAATTTAAACGTGAATGGTGTGACTGACTGATTATCAGTCCCTCACCATCATGAAAGTGTCAAAAGCAGCTGTGGGCCGCGCTGTGGGCCACGTGATCTCGTTGTTAGCGTGCTAGCTCAGCGCATTGAGCCAGGAACCCCATGCTGGTTTCTCCGGGAAGGTCTTCAGCAACCTGCGATTGGTCGTGGGTTTCACCCGGACTCGGGCCGGTTTCCTTCCACCATAAGGAGTGTAATATTCTTGAATATGGCGTAAGACATCAACCAAATAAGTAATTCCAATAAATCGAAAGCAGCTTATAGAATCTTGCCGTTGCTTTTAGAATGTCAGTGAAATAGTACCACCTTTCAAAGACCCTGACTGACATCTTGTTCGGCTTATAATATATACTATAACAACACATCACCAACTTGCTTTAAACTGATATAGATCTCCATTCAGTAGTAAGAAGGGGTCCGTGCTTGTCCGCGCGGTGAAGAGTTGAGTCGTTTAGGTGTTTGTTCGAACCCAGCTTCCGACAGTGAATTTTCGCGGAGTTATAGTGCATGAGCTTCGTTGGTCCAGGCGATTTCTTGCCTTCAACCACGCAGAACTGAAGCACTGGGAAACTTTCTATCTATCTATCTATCTAGATAGATAGATAGATCTAGATAGTGTGTGTGTGTGTGTGTGTGTGTGTGTGTGTGTGTGTGTGTGTGTGTGTGTGTTTGTGTGTGTGTGTGTGTGTGTTAAACATTCTTGTGCATGCAGGGTGTTAAACACAAACGATTGTGGCGCACTATCACTCAGGTTAAACGATGCTTAACCCCAGTCAACCAATCAATCAATCAATCAATATTTTAACCAGCCAGTTACAACGTTTTCCATGAAACTTCCGGTGGAGTACAGTTTTGTGCATCCCCCGTTCCCACCTCTGTACTAAGATGCTCATTTTTGGCCGTTTTTACAGTCTTCCGTTTGTTTGAAGTCCATCTTTATACGCCAGCCGCGAGAAAATTTATTCGTCACTGAATTACAAAAGGAACATAGGTGGTTTACGTCAGGCAATCCAGTTTCTTCATGCACCCATACAAACGACTGCCATCGTATACGGCGAAAAATTTTCGAGTACGCCTCCCTCCATCGCCAAAGAATATTAATATTATATAAAGAAAACTAATATTTAGTTTAATTTCAGAGCATACGGAACTTCCCATTTGCATGTGACATCTCACTGCAGCAATAATGATCCGTGGAAATAAGACCATGAAAATATAAAAACACTTTCTTTAAGCGTGGTATTGGTCAGACTAATATGACCAGTGACCAGTCGGAATGAGGCTGTGTATTCAAATCCAGAAGCCGCCAGTTCTGTTGCACCTCCAAGGTTTGTCGGCTTTGAAGGGGGTGCATTTCTCAAGGTTGAGCCTGATTTCCTCCTGACAAAAGATCCCACTGTTGTCAAGACTCTATGAAGGTAAAACTTTCGTTTACCTTTTGCTTGGTTTTCACTCACCGGTCGGACGTGGTAAAGTCTTCCAGCAGCCTGCGGATGGTCGTGGGTTCTGCCCATTTTCCTCCCACCATAACACTGGCAGCCGTTGTATAAGAGAAATATTCTCCAGTACGACGTAAAACAGCAATAAAATAAATAAATTTTGCAGTTTGTTGACAATCCTTCTCACGTACGGCCGGAGAGGAAGCCAGCAAATAAATAAATAAATAAATAGCTTAATGACACAGTTCCCGTGTTACTGGTGGATAGTTCATTTAAATTTAACGTAGATTGCGGCGATATTAGATGATCTGATAGTTGTCGGCCACATCCACCTTTAGGTTAATAAAGACAATTCCAAAACGGGTTTGCGGCGGACAGAATCAGGAGGAAAATCGACCCAGAATCACACTTCCTCAATCACACCCGGCGACTTCTTATCCTTTTTCGTTGATAGTCTTGTATCTCCGATCTTTTCGAGGATAACCTATCCTAGACTGGGAGTGAACCAATAAAACCACACCTTGTGTGTACCATAGCAAGGGGTCCAGGTGGCCAGGTGGCCACACCAGCGAAGCACAATGATTCAGGAGCCTCTCATCTATGTGGCAGCTCTGAGTTCAAGTCCAGCTCATGCTGGCTACCTCTGAAATCATGCTGAAATTGTGGATTTCCCCCGGGCCCTGCCCGGTTTCCACACACCCGTCGTATAAGTGAAGTGTTCTTGAGTACAGCATAAAACACCAATCAAATAAGTAAATACTGGTAATTAAAAAGACCAGCGTCGTAACCACCTATCGCGGTCATATAAGTGAAATAGCCTTGATAACGCTTTGCAATTCCGACAAACCATACCAAATAAATACAGCCTAAATGAGTGAGTGCTTGGGGTTTAACGTCGTACTTAACAATTTAAGGACTCCTTAGACTGCATGTAATGCGCCTCCTTGTTGCAGGACACCGCTCTTTTTATGTAGTGCCGAAGGCATGGGGACAGCCCCACCCGAGCCATTATTCTGATATGGGTCAACTAGTCGTTGCACTATCCCCTTCATGCTGAACGCCAAGCGAGGAAGCTGCAACTTCCTCTTTTAAAGTCTTAGGTGTGACTTGACCCAGGATTGACCCTGGGTCTCAGCCTTAATGAAGCCGCATGTGTGTTTTGTTACATGTGAGTTATATAAATTATTCACAGCGTGATTATACAACCGAGGCCTTTTCTTGGCCATGATCAGCGATTACACCGGTAGAGGACTACGGGAACGTGTGAGGATTAGCAGACAACATCAGGCGTATTCCTGGTTCAAAAGGGCAGCTACGTCTTGATGATGACAGTGATGTAAGGCGAGAGAGAGATTATGAACAGAGCGATAACCACAAGTGTCGTTTTCTGAAAAAGAAAATTACACCTCCCTAACCCCCCCCCCCCCTCCAACCATGCCCTAAAAAGAAAAAAGAAAGAAAGAAAAAAAATCAAACCGATCAGTAATCACTACCATGGTAACGGGTTTATTTTTACTTTCACAGACAAAAAATAATCTGTCATATTGAACAGACAGTCTATCTTGACGCTTGTCTCTATTCTGTCATTACAACAGATTATTATGATCTTGTTCGAGATTATTCTGTTGGATACAGCAGACAAATTATTACATTAAGTCAGCATACAGATTTATGAGATTAACAACCGAGGATATTTTAGTGCACCAGAAGCTCTGCTTAAGGCCCATAATGAAATTGCCAGGCCTGACAAATTCGTCACTAACGTACCAAAGGTCGATGGTTTATCCCGACCTCTACTTTTTTTCCCCTCCTTCCATAAAAATTCCCCAACCGTTGCATAAAGCTTTAAATAACAATCATTCTGTAAATCAATTTATCCTTTATTATTTGTTCGGAAAGGACAGGTAAATATAGGGTGCCAAAAGTGTGTACTTGAATTTTTTTTAAATCTCATTTTGATCAACTTAATGCGCAGTCTTTTTCAGCCAAGTTGTACAACGGGTGAGTCAGAATGTCAGTAACAATAAGATAAACAACATATGCTCATTTAGTGATGACACACCAGGTCATACGTGGGCGATCCTCTCATCATCAGGATATTCCAGGACGTATTGATGCTTCTCGAATGTGTGATTGTATGGCTAAAAAAATTAATCAGTTAATTTTAACAGAAAGTCTGTTGCCTGAGTGATGCTATGATGTATTCTGTTATTATAAGATTTAACAGAACTTTCTGTTAGCTTAATATACATTTTTTACGTTGAAATGGAACATATGTGTTGTATTTATCAGAGTAATTCCCTGCTACAGCAGAATAGATTCATCAGTCTGAAAACAGGATTTCTGTTAAATTCAACATATTATTTTTTGGAGTGTATGAAAATGACTGAATAAGGAATATACAGTTCGGCTCTCCACGACATGCATGTCATGTGATAAGAATCAGACCCACGGCAAAATCTTGCAGTATCGGTGAGTTTAAGCCCAGCTTCTCCCTCTTTAACAACTGCAGTTTTCCGGTAAATTGTTAGTCAAATTAATAGACAGTTCGCTTCTGGATATAAGGGACGCTACTGCGGCATGTTACTACCTGAATGAAAGTCTGATTACCTCCCCTTTACTTTCCCCTTGCTTGGGCAACTTTCTATACCTTGTTTTCTTGTTTGGCGTACAGCTGGGAATAATATCAGGCGTATAGATGATATTAAAGCACATGAAATGTTTTTATACCGTGATTTAAGTCACAAATAAAGTGACAACGAAATGCGTAAAGAAACTGAGTATGCCTAAATCAACTTTCAATCATCTAAGAATTTTTGTATTTTTGTTTGTTTTTCATTTTTATGGCATATTTTAAGTCTCACAATTACGTCTCTATTTTGTGCTGTCAATGGACGGAAATTTTAGGAAATGATCTCAAACTCAGTTGAAGTTAGTGTCTTAGCTGCACCAGGTTAGCGTCCCAAATTTGGACACTCTTACCAACAGAGCTGTTTAATGGACATCCCCGTTAACTGCATGGTACTTAATTTCCAGACCGCTGCATGGGGCCTGAGGCAACACCCTACTTTAAAGCTATTTATGCGACCCACACGCAAGAATTTTTTTGTGCTTCTTAACTCACGTTTTCCCTTGGTCTTATCATGAAAATTACCCAATAATTTAATCTGAATTCTAGCCATACTAATTAACACATCCCATATTATGCAACGCGCATAGAGAAAGTCATCTCACATTATCACCACATTATCACCTCAATGTCTTTTACAAGTTGACCTTTTTCTCAACCCGATCACTTCCACTAATAAATGATCATTTATGAAGAGTAACAGTACTATCGTTATGGGGTATACCGAATGCGTCCTCGTGGCGGAAAAATTGTTGGGAACTACATAAAAACACAAGCGCGCGCACGCGCACGCGCACGCACACACACACACACACACACACACAAACACACAAACACACACACACACACACAAACACACACACACACACACACACACACACACACACACACAAACACACAAACACACACACACACACACACACACACACAAACACACACACACACACACATAGTTATTAGGGATTATACATTTTTCTGGATATAGCTTAGTTGTTTGTGCTGGAAATTGAATTATACCACTCCGAGATTCTTGAAAGTAAGGTACTCAGTAACTTTTACTTAAAAAAAAAATGCATTTTCTAAATATATATTTTCTCAAATTTTAACCATGCAAATAAATAACACAAAAATGGTAAGTAAAAATAATCGCTTGTCTATGCCAAACCCAGTCACATGTATTATTTTTAAAGGAAGTATTTTCTTCTTAATTGTCTACCCAGTTGACTTCCCAAATCAATTACAGTGTTATATAAATGACAAGTGTATAAGACTTGTTACATCACATCATAACAATTAGTAAAGTTCCAACGTTTAACTAAATCATAAAACAAGAGTCCTGATGCAAACATAAAAGACGAACCCAAACAGGTTAGATAAAAAGCCCACCCCACGTGATCTCGCGTGAAAAACGAAATCGACATACTACCAACGGTGAACAGAATGTCGTCTGCCAAAAACATGGCGACTGTAAACACAATGAGGCCACATGCCGCACACAACACTGAAAAATAAAACAAAATGGCATTTATTTATTTATTCATTTCTGTACATTTTCACCATATGATATCGTGCTTACAGATATTGATTCACTTTCACAAGTCATCATCAATCAAATTTCGCATCACTGATTTTCCTATAAATGACGCTATCTAGGTAAAGGCGTAATTCAGGCGTTTTTTTTTCAGTATGGTAACGAAAAAATCATAGACTTGGGCAATTTTGGGGAAAGTGCCCGAATGGAGGGGATTTCTGATGAGGCCGATGGCAAATTTTACAAACTTAAGATAATAACCGACGAATTATATATAGGCCGTGGCCGAGTGGCCGAGTGGTCAAGGAAATTGGATTTCGTTAGTTGTAGGAAGCATGGTTTGCAGATTTAAACCAGGCCTTGCATGGACAGAAAATGTGTAGATTCCATCCACTGTCACTGCTTGTTGGACCGACAACCGTTTGCTCAGTTTGACATTCTTTGAGCGTCTTCCATCAGTATGCATGGTGTGCATATCTGTGCGTCATACATGGGAAAGATTGTCAGCATACTCCTTAAAGCGCATGCGTCGCTCTCCACATTTCGCTTTACATCCCTGCCATCACTAGTAAACTTTGTACGAAAAAACAACACCAAGGTCACTGGGGTCACGGTAATGGGACAAAGAAGTGAGGTCAGAAAACACAAACAATCCGTCCCAACCCTTGCCTCTTACAATACTTTAGGCTATACACGTGCATTCTTATTATGTAGAGTTTGTGCAACAGAATTCTAACCAAAATCTAAAACAATTTTTTTGGTGAATGCTGATTCAAAAGTTCGGCGGCAGAACACACGTGATGAAACTAAGCCTAAACAGACACACGTGCGGCTGACAGGCTCCAAAAGTCAAGCTTGTGTCCAGTGGTGGCAGTGATGAAAAGCGAAAGGTTGACAATGACGCATGCACTGTAAGGAGTATGGATTGTGAGTAGCTTGCCAATGGTCGCTTGTTTAGGTTTACAACGGGCACAACCTATGATTTATGAATTAAAAAATTTTTAGTATGGCGTTAAACAACATGCAATCAAATAAATAAATAAAAATGCAGACCGATTACGAAGACAACCATCAACTAGTGAAGAACTATGGATGCCAGAGTTAAGGATGGATTTTGAATTCTCACCTGATGCAAAACAGAAAACCACCGCCAGAAGGAGAACTTTTCGTCTCTTACAGAGACTGAAACATCGGAAACACGTAAGAAACACAGCCGAGACTAGGGACAGGGCGAAACTCAGGCTCTCCAATGCTTGCAGCCATTTAAACCATTCTGAAAACAGAAGAAAAAGGCAATCACCATAATCTCACCAAGCTGGCAAACACGCTGCCAAAACAGCAAAATCTTGCCAACCCCTGATCTGAAAGTCTTTACCACCTCTTACCTACATGCAGCTTTGTTCTGATATCTTTAAGGGCTCCGGTAGCCATTTTGAGATATTGGAGCAAAGTTGATCAATGGGCATGTGAGTAGGATTAAATCTGAAGCTGTTCACAGGGTTCACAAATGGAGAGTTCCGTATACTAGTCTATATCTATGCCTAGATACAGGGATGCAGAATCGACGCTGATTGGCTGACAGTGGATATAGGTTTTCCTGGGTTGAATCTGGAAGCCTCCGTCACGTTTGAATAATAAATTCAACTTAGGAAACACACATAACCTGGACTTGCCTGTATCATTCAATGCAGCTATCCTTTTTTATTTTCTGATAACGGAGAACTAAAGAGTGAAAGCTAACGAAATTTCTTTTTTAAAATAACCACTGCCACCACACACTGCTGATATTTCTGCTCCAGGCGGTGAACCTTCCCATCCTGCCAATATACTCCTTTTGCGTTGGCTTTACATCACTACTACCGTTGGCAAATTTTGTACAGAAATCTTACACAACACTGAGGTCACTGTGATGAGGTAAGAATTAAATTAAGTTAAATTTCTTGTAAATCAAGCGCAGAGCGGCACATGCGCTGTGTGAAATATATATGTCCCTCCAATTGAAATATAACCTCGTTTAGGATTGGACTGGATTGGACTGAATTGGATCCGCCCAATGTCTGCAGCTGTCACTCTTCTTTTTGAAAAAGGAAAGATGCAGTCCTATATCTAATCTCTGCACTGTCTGTGAGATGTCTGTAACGCACATGTTTGCACCTGGCTAATGTTGGTCTGGGTCATCTGTGTTATCCTTAGTCAGGTACGCACTAACCGCAGCAGTTGGCTGAGCAAATACCATTTGCCATCACCTTACCTGTTCTGACTGACGAGGTATTCACCTATGCGGCTAACTGGCCACTGATCTAGGCATTCTCTACAGCGATTGAGCCGCTCTCTATCCTCTCTTTTCATCAATGTCACTACAGAAAATTATTTATTTATTTATTTGATTGGTGTTTTACGCCGTACTCAAGAATATTTTACTTATACGACGGCGGTCAGCATTATGGTGGGTGGAAACTGGGCAGAGCCCGGGGGACACCCACGACCATCCGCAGGTTATTGATAGACCTTCCCACGTACGGCCGAAGAGGAAGCCAGCATGAGATGGACTTGAACTCACAGCGACCCGACTGGTGAGAGACTCCTGGGTCATTGGGCTGCGCTAGCGCACTAACCAACTGAGCCACGGAGGCCCCTGCAGAAAATTAAGCATGACCTTTGGAGCCCGTCCGAATCACATTGGCTTGTTTAGACCTTGCCTCACCACTGAGGAAATTCGGAAATTCAAAAAGGCCAGCATTTACATTGTGCCAGTATACAAAACTGTTTCGCTCCAGGGATTCGTTCACAAGGCGACCACTCCACTATTAGTACCTTTTTGCTGAGTTGTAAAGCTGGACTTGTTACATACACAGCGTGCGTGGCAGAGGCTATGGCATCAGTTCACTGAATAATTTGCTATCCACATGGCGCATAAAGGGCCAACGATAAACAATGTTCACCAGCCTCAGCTTTCCGGTTTTTGTTTTTTTTTGTTTTGTTTTTAGAATTAAAAATCGCTATAGCAAACTTTTCGCTTGCAATTCATGTAAGGCGAAATCACGCTTTAGACAGGTCAAGGTTTGCATATTTAAGATGGATACTGAAATAACATGACTCCTGTTAACATGTTACTCTGCATGACAAGCAGGATTTCGTATTACATGAACTTCTTATACATGTATATATCCCAAGCTTTCTCTTTCATGTATTTTCGGGGTTTTTGGGAGTTGTAAACAGAAGGTTGGTGCATTTGTTGGTCGCCGACACATTGTGAAGACGTGATGCTTCATTGAATTGGAGTCACCCTGTCACTTCACATCAACCTAGTGTTTACAATGCCCCGATTGTTTGTTGACCTTACCTTGCTGAGTTGACATTTTCGAACAGGTAGAAAACACTGGCCACAAAATGCACCATCTCCATAAACCTTGGCTGTGGCCGTAGCCGGTAAAGTTGGCCTTCAGCCAAAAGGGTGCTACGAACCCGACCACGTTCATTACAAAGCCTGCTAGGTACAAGGCGAAGGTTA
Organism: Liolophura sinensis; assembly: GCF_032854445.1. Lineage (NCBI taxonomy): Eukaryota > Metazoa > Mollusca > Polyplacophora > Chitonida > Chitonidae > Liolophura > Liolophura sinensis. The sequence goes on from NC_088307.1 coordinate 4,159,071, forward strand.
CTCGACGTCTCAACTCCGTCTTCATTTTCCATAATAATGTTACGTCATTTTCTGTCAACGAACAGGTCCCATTGAAGCACCCATGCAGTCAGTGTACCGACATACAAGTCCTACCCTGGATTATTGTCCTATGACGTTTTATCAAAAGCGCAGATATCGGCCTTCGTTCAGGTAACTTCATGCATTCGTTACAAACGGTGGATAGAAAAACTTTCACTTGAACTATTGTGACGGATATTCACGGTGATAAACTAGAGTGGACAGGTACTGACTTGTTAAAAACAGCCTATAATACGAGTGACCGCCCATGGACAAGACTTGCAGTACGACAGCATGACAGAGACCACAGTAACTGTGAATGCATTGAGATAAACCCACCTGCCGTGCTTCTCTCTGAGCACACGGAACCTTTTAGGAAGGCGTAGCTGTTTCGTTTGCTGCCATGATTTACCGAAGTACAGTGTGTGATTATTCAGCTTGCCCAAAGCACATATACACCTTACACATAACGCCGGAGACTGGTGTCTATTCAGGTCACACATATAATCCAGTCGGCATATAGTAGCCTACGGTACCAGTCACGATGTCACTCTGAATGTATGCGTCAGTACGCTGGCTCTGTATGTGTGTTATTTTAAGTAACCTCATCCAGAAATATGTTCGACTGTCCTAGTTAAGCATCTACTGATGTGGCATTTGTCAGAAAATGTGCCTATCTGCATTTGACTCTATCTTTGTTCGTATTCTACACAGCACAACAGCCTCAAAAATAATTCTCAAATTACATAGAATATACGGACCAAATTAATACCATATTAAGACTATGCGCTGATTAAATCACTTTTTAATTGTGTGGTATTATCTCGTAAGACAATGGCATGGGCTAGAACGTGCAAAAGTTGTTAAATTTTATTAAAAAATGGCTGAAAACAAGTTTACATATTTCTGACATCAGGAGACCCTTAAGACTAGAAAGTCTTAAACTCATGTGTTCGTGTACATATTTCAGATGACTCATTTAACTTTTCGTGTGTATATATAACTCAGTTCCGTTTCGTCGTACCAATGACTTCGTACTTGTTGCTGCTTCGCTTGGTGCTCAACATTCAGAGATTAGAGCAAGGAAACAATTGGTTGGCCCTTTGTCTGTATAATGTGATCGGGTGGGGTGTCGTGTATGGTGTCTTCGACATGATACATCAGTGGCGGCAGCAAGTAGTTGGCATGGACTCGTCCTGTCACAAGAAGACACACACTGAATGACTCCTCATATATCTGAAAAATTAAGCGAGACGTGAAAAAGCAAGCAAACATAGGCCTACATACAATGGCGCCCCGTCACGTCCCCCGTCCTGAAAGCCTGTATGGGGGCCCTGTGCGTGGAGAGTGACATTAGAGCTTGGATTGATTGGTTCATTGTTGTTTATCATGCCACATACCAGAATTGTTCATTTATTCAATGACATTCAGTTTTATTGGTTGATGAAACTAGGAAATAAAGTAACGACCTTTGGTGAGTTACTTACAAACTCTTCCACGTGAGCGGCAGGCAAGTGGTCTCCGGCGACGAATTTCATAACGGACCACGTAAAAAAAAACACCGACAACGTATTTCCCGGAGAGCAAGAAAAGAAAAAAAAGCCAGGGGAATCTTGGAAATTTACCACCCAAGAATGAGTTTGATCCCACGTAGGCCTAGCTTTTGATGTGGCGATTGAAAGGCAATCACGTGCATGCACCTCATAAATTTGTACGATCTCGCATTGGGAAGCTGTTTGCCACCAACTATATTTCTGGCATCATTAAGTTCAGTAGAGGGGGGCACCAGTGCAGTAAGGAGTATGGGATATAAATATATGGCATTGATTGCATGTATAGTGCCCACGTATAGTACTACTGAGCGGTTTACAATTTTAGGCTTGTAAAAAATGGATGGTCGTTACATATAATGTGTTATTTTGGATGCTTCCGCATGTAGTTCTCCTTCGCATTCGTGTTCTGCTTATGGTGTCTTCTTTCAAAACACAAAACATCGTAATGGTGTGACGCTCCCATATAAAGCATTTTGCAGCACACCCTGTGGTAAGTGACAGGTCCTAATGGGGTGGATTGACGCTCCTGTGTTATTTACAGTAGAGTTTGACAGGTGCAAATGTGTTGTCTGGCTCAAACTGTTGTGTCAACATCAGTGTTTACAAAACAAAGACTGTGAGGTATTTCAGTGTCTCGGTGGTGTGTATATATAACAGCTGTAGTATTGAAATAACTATGTAAGACGATGACGTCAAACATTCAACGTCATGACCTTAGAGACAGGAAAATGTTGGGTGGATTGTTCTCGGCCATGTGGAACCAGAGAGTTGATGAAAACACTTGGGTGGACGGGGAGGTGGAGAGGTGGGAGACTCGCTGCTGAATAATTGACTGTGAATGGTTATAGCCATACCAGCTTAAATCTTAAAGGTGGAGAAAATACAAGAATTACATAAAGTTCAGAGGACAGAGTGCTAAATGTTAGGTGTACATGTGGTCTTCAATATTTTTTTCGAACATTCTTTAAAGAGAAAAAGACACTTCAAAATAATTTCTGTATCGTGGGTATTTGAGACCACCATTTTGACATCATTTTCTTGTTTTCTTCTCCTTTAAGGCAAGTCTTGCTTTATACTTACCAGGCTGCATGTCCACGCACGCTGCATCTCTACATAAGAGCTTAAATCTCAACTCAAGACAACAAAAAAATATGATTTGAGTTATTTCGGATGGTGGATACAGGTCTAAACGGCCACAGTCATTTTTTTTCTGTTGTCGTGTGTTGTCTTTTAAGTATTTTAAAGAATTTATTTACTTTCATTTGATTATTGTTTTCATATATACAATGACGGAGAGGAGGAATTCGGAATACCCGGCACAAACCACAGACCTTGGGCAAGTGATTAACAAACTTTACCGCATGTGATGCACAGGCATACGCGCCATATTGGCAGAGGACAGTTTATCAGATGTCTTAAGGCTTAAGCCAGAATTCAAACACAAACACAACAAAGTTGTTTAGCTATAGGAAGTTCAAAAATTGTACACTGCATTTGTTCTTTACTGCACCGACCACAATTCGAGTTCATTCGTTTTCTGGGTTTGGCTTTTTAACCACTCCAAATTTATAACTTAAGTCTTATGTTACCAGCCGTTAACCAAGATGGGTGTTCCAGGACAATAATCTCAAGGCTAATTCTCAAATCGACGTTTAACTCAAATCACCAAAGATCTAAGAAAGTATATAAAATACTAAATCAGGACGAAATCATGCGGTTAACAGTTTTCAGTGGAAAGACACAAGGAATGGATGAGTGAGTGCGTGGGGTGTAACGTCGTACTTAACAATTTTTCAGTCATATGACGAAGAAGGATTCCTTAGAATGCATTTAATGCGCCTCCTTGTTGTAGAACACCGCTCTTTTATCTAATGCCGAAGGCAAGCCATTATTCTCATATGGGTCAACAGGTCGTTGCACTTTCCCTTAATGCTCTTTTGAAGTCTGGGTGTAAGCCAACCCAGGATTGACCCTGGATCTCCCGCCCACGAAGCGGACACTCCATCAACGATGTCTCCCATCGGGGGCCGCTCGAGGTGAATGAGGGAAATCAGCATTCAAATATGTATATGTATTTCAGATGCGCTTTGATCGCAACTGTTAATACGTCCAATTAGGCGACCTAATTCAGTACGATGAATATACAGTCCTTGGTCTCTCCTGGTGTACTATGCAAGCGCCTATTGTGCGTACAAATAATACACCAGATGCGGATTCAACTCCGGCCTTGAGCAGTTAATTAGTAGATTTCGCCGCGATCTCACTGTTCGTGAGACTATGCTTACAATAAGTGGAGGACGACCCTGGTGTTGTGGTTAACAACTTATCACTCGGGTTTCTGTAAAGCATGCTTATGTTTACGTCAATAAAAAATTCTTGATCAGGTCTATTTATACTGCCTTCAACAGGGATCAAACCAATTGATAAAGCTATTTGATCAAACTTCAGGGCAGAACTTGGACGTAATTATATCAGTTCTGAAATATAAATTGGCCTCTTTTGAAAAACAAATTGGCCACATTTGAAAATTTTGCCACTGCTGAAATAAAAACATTTTTGGAATAAGTTCCACTTTTGAGATAAACATGACCATTTTTGAAATTTAAATTTAACAGCTGGTCCCTTATGCATTAAACAAATTAGTATATTTTCATTTCAAAATACCTATTAAGTTGTAAACTTAGCACCAGGCTATTTATTTCAGAAATGGCTTCTATTAACCGCAGTCAACATTTATTCTCGCTATGGTCTTGTCATATAGTGTATTTTCAGTGCTATCCCGTGCAAGCTGGCAAGAATCGTTCGGAAGTTAGGTCACCTGTACTTAGCTCCGATAAAGCATTAATAGCAACTTCAGCTATCTGTTTGACTGATGTTGATTCATTCATTTGACAGCTGATATTATTATGTTCTCAATACATGAGTATATTTTGTTACCGTAATATTGTGGTTTAGTCCCTAGAATGTAGGTCATCTTAACTGAATACTAGATGCTATTCTCTATTATACCAGTTGAAACCATACACCTATCATGATAAAATTGTTTGGTTTGATGCATAATAACCACTGTAACAGGCCTCTTTGTATACGTTTACGATAGCTGAGACCATATACATGTTCCATGATAAAATTGTTTTAATACAGAATAACCACAGGTACAGATCTCTTTGTATACTATGTATAAAATGTCGGTACTTCAACATCGTAATTACTCATGAGAATTTCATCCGTAAGAACCGCTTCAGTGGCCCAATGGTTACGGCGTCCGCCTCGCAGTCAGGAAACCTGGGATTAAAGCCGAGTTGGGTCATACCAAAGACGTTAAAAATGGCACTTGTTGCATGCTACCTCATTTGGCGCTCAGCACTGAAAGCTTGTCATTTATCTGCGAAAAGCTTAGAGCAAGAAAACAAGACTAGCTGGCCCTGTGTCAGTGTAATGTGACTGGGTGGTGTGTTTATAAATCTATTTATTTATTTATTTATTTGATTCCCACATCCATCCGCAGGTTGATGACAGGCATACGGCCGGGGATGGAACCAGCATGAGCTGGAGTTGAACCGCATTGGTGAGAGGCACCTGCAGAAATCTTGAGCAACGCCGAGGTCGCTGGGGTCAGTGATGAGACAGGAAGTTCCGCTAAACCTTTGTTTTTAACAATACTTTATTCACATGCATTCGCTTTATCTAAAGTATGGGCAAAATAATTATAACCCTAACCTGAGACAATTTTATTGATCAATGTTGATTAAATAGTCCGGCGCGAGGACACAAGTGGTGAGGCTATAAGCTTAAACAAGCCAACGTGAGTCTCGCAGGCACCAAAGGTCAAGGTTGTCTATCGGTGGCAACGATGTAAAGCCAGCGTGGAGAGCGGCATATGCATTGTAAGGAGTACGATATTACATAACTTTTAAAACGCGAAAACTTCAGAGAACGTGCTTGTTGAGAAAAAACGTTCGGTTATCTCCCTTGCAATAAAGCCGTTTTCTGCAGTCTTGCTAGCAGTAACTTTGTAACTATTTTACCGTTCATAGCTATTGCTATGTTCATGTAAATTGTGATAACTTAAGACTGAAAGGCATACAATGGTATCGGCAGTCTGTAACAGCCTACCCGAGGTACATTTTTTCCATTGGCAAAATTACCTTCTGTACATAAACGTAATGTATGTAACTTTGACAACCGGCGTTTTTTTCCTTCTGATTTTGTACGTAATGCTCGATTGACATTTCGTTTTGTACAACCTGTTTGCTTTTTAAGATACATTCCAAGGAAATCTGAAAGTGTTAAATAAATTAAGTACCGTGTATTCGCGCCAAGACTCTAGTCCGTGTCCGTTTTATTTGTTATAACTCGTCTGTTTTAATGGAACCGTATACTCAATGCTGTCGCTGCGCGATAGTAAGGTGCGAGACAAACACAGTTTGATTTATTTTCTTGAATAACGTAAGTAAAATTCGTGGTTTATTCTGCTTTTTGATGCATGGGAATGGTTATCAATATACGGATTGGTGTATCACTTTTTCGATGTCTGTTTATGGATATTTTAGTCAAGAAATGAGTGGAATTCCTTTCCCCGGAAGTCCGAATTACAACAACAACTTGGTACCGGTAGCATAATATTGACCGACAGACCGTTGGAATATCCATTTCTTGCCGCTGTATTTGTCTGTTATCTCTAATGAACTGTCGTGAAAGTCATACATTTATTGCTGTCATTTTCTGTATTCTGATTTGGTCAGTTAAAGCAGTGTTATTTACACAGTATGTGATGATGAAGGCCGTGTCTGTGATCTGTCAATGCTCAAAATTGTCACATCCACTTAATGAAGCTTAGTTACACTTGTCACTTGTAAATAAATCCAAGGGCTTGGAGGACTTGACTGAATCAGTGAATGGTTGAACTACTTCATGCAATCATAAGTAGTTAAATTAACTGAGCAGAGATGAGTTGCGGAATGTGACTCTTAAATCGAGCAACACAGTTACGGAGAGAAACTGCTTTTGATGTGTCAGATTGATGCTAAACAACATTTACTGCATCTTCACACTCACATTAAAACTTCCCTAGCATAAATGGATGTCAAGCAAGTGGTCCCCATAATCAGTTAACTTTTTCATCTAAGTCTCGCTTAACCAAAAACAATCCATGACAACTGCACAAATTCACAAAATAAATACATTTTCAGACATAACTTCACTTTGGCTGTAAGCCCTCTGTCACCGTTTTGATCACATGTGAGACCAAACGAAACTGAAGCAATTAGCACCATCTGAGAAAAGGTTGAGTGAACCAGGTCAGTGAACTGCTAGACTTGCCTTGTGTTACTATACTGATTACAATAGGTATTATCTGCCTTGAACTACCTTATTTTTTTCTGCGTTCACATCAATCACGTCATCGATCATTTTTGGTTCGGCAAGACTCACAACAGGTTAGTTGAACATGGGGACCACTCGGTTGGCCTTGATTTATGCTAGGGAAGTTTTAATGCACGTGTGAAGATGCAGTAAATGCTGTTTACCTTTGATCCGACACATTAGAAGCAGTTTCTCTCAGCAACTCTCCAAAATTTCATGTTGCTTGATTTAAGAGTTACATTCTGCAACTAAGTGGAGATAGCCATGGGCAAAAAAGCACATATCCATTGAATTCCCCTTGTACTAAACACCTGAAAGAGATAAAGACTTGGTGGCAGTTTAAAGTTTACAAGCACACATGCAGGCAGGTTAACACTGTGTTTAAAGCCAGTAAACATGTCATGATACTTATTTGTTGAGAAATTGTAATTTGTAGCTTTCGTTGTGAAGTGTTTTTAAGTTCATGATCACTTTGCTGAGCTGTGAAGAAATTCTGTATATTATCGATATTGTTATTTAAATAACTGAAGTTAAAAGAAAAGAACACATTTATACAAACTATACTGTAAATGAAAGAGCTATGCAAACTGTGTGGAATTCTATTTTTTTAAATATTTTTTAAAGTTTTTGTAAGAGAGAGAAACAGTTTTAAAAATCGTCATTTTCTCCAAGATCCACTGGGAAACGGTTTTAAAAATCGTCATTTTCTCCAAGATCCACTGAATCGAGGCACATTGAAAATCCCGCCATGTTTTAGACTTGTCCAGTGAATGAGAGTCATGCTGTTTACAACTTAGACAGTTACTCTTATGCTTGGTTAAAATGAGAGTATTGTAAAATGAGAGTTTATTTTTTAAATGGGTGCTTGTAAAATTAATCTTAATACTATTTAAGATGTACTTGTAATACCTGTAATTAATTTAAGTCACCAGATTTGAAGTCACTTGATCAAAGATGTGAATGATGCTGATAGCATTATTGGAGTTATAATGTTGACACTATAAAGTGTATTTTTCAGTTTTGGGATCATACATCTCCCCTCCATAACACAGCTGTTGTTGGGAGACAAATCTGACTAGTGTGTATATAAGTGAAATGCATTATATGAAGTTTGTTACCTGCGGACACGACTAACATATATAATATCAGAACAGATATAGATCCTGGATATTAACTACAAGTCAAATCAAGATAATATTGTTTTTATTGAATAATTGCATGTTAACCAAGCTTCTGAAGGAATTTGCCGTGTCTGAAGCTTTTATTCATTGCATTTGAAAGTATGTACACGTCTGCATTAACAACTTCGTGAAAAATTTGGGGTACATATTAGTGTACTAATGGTGTAGTTCTGTATGTAGTTCATACCTATACAGTCTTGGTATTTGGCCTTTTTGGATCTTTAAATCAAACTGAGATATGGCAGAGCAAGGAGTATTCAAAAGTAGAGAGTAATACACTCGTTGATCAGTGAAGCAGGTGCTGCATTGCTTCAGCATAAGTCTTCAACATAGAACAACAGTGTGAAAGATTTGAACACAGTAAGGAAACAAGCTCCATAACCAACAAAAGACATTTTTGGAAACTGGGGGGGGGGGGAGCATATACAAATACCTTTATTGATCAATTCCAGTCATTTCAAAAGTGTTACTGCCGGAAACTTGATTACCCGATAACCGGAGCTATTCAACTAAAAACACATGCTTGTTTTCTTGTGGGAATTTTGTTTCTATTGTGTTTTGCATCAAAAGACAGATAGTTTTATTTGCCCCATTTTTGTCAGACCATTTCATTAAAGTGATAGACTGAGACATCAGACTGCTTTTTAGGCTGTATATGGGCTCTTCTAATAGACTTGGCAGGCATGACTCTGTCCAAGCCATGACATGATTTGAATTGAAAATACAAGCAAACTTTGGGTAAGCCTGAATTTCAAGGAAGTAGAAATGTTTGTTTGGTCTTGAACTGACTAATTTGGCCATATCTGCTATTTGAAGAGCTGTTACAAATTCTGGTGATTTTATAGCAAAATGTGCATGAACAAAATCAGAGTACATGTATTTGAGAACTTTAAATACTTCAGGCCACAACTATATAAATTGTTGTTTTTACAGGGTATAAAAATTAAATCAAAACCTCTAATTTTTGTTCAAGGAATTTTTTCTGCCACAGACATATTTACATTTTTAGAAACCTAATATTAAGATCGAACAAAAGAAAAGTGTTCATTTTCATTTTTATTCCATTTTTGAATTGTTTTCTATCTGATTGCTAGTAAAACACAAAGCAAAATTGATGATGCCTGACCCTCAACTTTTTGTTTCTTTGTAAGGGGCTAGAAACAGAAGTGAATCATGCTGCGAAGCAAGAATACATGTTTTGCTTAACCAGTTTCTTCAAGGAATCAGGGGGTTAACCTATGGAGAAACCATATCTAAATGCCATGGCTGGAAAGTTGACCAATGAAGAAGAAGAATTGATGTCTGGTACTTCTTACCATGGTCAGCTGCCGGATTATATAAGTGGCAGTGGGTCCCCTCCACGTGAACATGGTTTTCGGCCTACATTCCTCCCAGAAGAACAGCCAATCAACATGGTCCAACCCAGTTTGAAGATGAACGACAAGCCCAGAACTGAGCCAGTGGTGGTGAACTTTGCATTATCAAAGAGTCAGAATTTAAAATCAACATTGTTTGAGTGTGAATCCCAGGACTCTGCTTCATCTGACCCTGAAACCAAGCATTCAAAAGTTCCACATTCCTTTAAGACCAGTACAAGTTTAGTAGAACACCATGGATTGCAAGAGGAAACCCCAAATTCACAATCCGATTCAGATCAGTTTTCATACCAAACACTTGACTTGTCACATTCAGAGAGTCAAAGTATTGATGGCCTTATTAATCCAGTGTCAGAAGTGGGATGTCAACATTCTTTTAAAGAAACAAGTAGTAAAGTTAATCCAAAAAGAAGGAGTCGCAAGGCCAAGGGTTTAGTTAGGAAAAAAGGGGTAAAGTGTTCTAAAGACAATGCTCTTTCGTTAGGAAGCTCAAACCAAGGTCCTTCACAAGGTTTAAAATTGGATTTAAATGAAGAGCAATTGTCAGCTAGTGTAGGGAAAAGCAAGAGTCCTGGAACAAGGAGGAATCCTGTTTTATCTTCTTTGCTTCATGCTAAAGCAGAAGCTAGTGAAGTAGTTTGTGCCGATTTACCGGTTGACCTGTGTTCAAAGACGAAAGATGTACATGTAGAGTTGACAGAAGGAAGAGAGGGCACTGTGTCCACGAGACATGAACGTCCCAGCAAGATGGCGGATGTGGATTCTGGACACACCAATACAGAAAATGGAAATCTTCCTATGGTAAGCATAATCCAACTTGTTTATTACGGTGTTGTTTGTCGGTGCAGGATACCCTATCTAATGTTTCCTTCTTATTTTCAAGTATTGCATGCATGTTGTAAATCTAATTGGATTGATCGTAATATTTATTAATGGTGTTTTCGGGCTTCTCATTATCTAGTAGTATTTTGGGAAATCTGGTAGTTTCAACTATTTCTACTGGTAACTATATTTTTTATTTCCATTGTACTTTAGACTGAAGAAAATAGTCTTGCGAAGTCTACCTCCGGAGATTCCAAAGCAGATCTTGGTCAGCGCAAAAAGAAGAAACGGAAGCTGTTAAGTGGGAAACCAGGTGAAGGATCGGCTGTGTATAAAAATGTCATCACACGAGGTTTGGTCATGGAAGGAGGCGGGTTAGGCATACAGGCCGCACCGGAAATCAAACCAAAGCAGAAGCGGTATAGGGGTAAACAGACCGTGTTTTGTTGCTCTCTTTGCCCCAAGACGTTTCCCCTGAACTGTCGTCTAACGAAACATCTGAAGACGCACGCAGGAATAAAGCCGTTCATGTGCACCGAGTGCGGCAATTGCTTCACTCAAAACAGTTCACTGCAAAAACACATGCGAACCCACACAGGCGAAAAGCCTTACGAATGTCCCGAGTGCCACCGAACGTTTTCCGAGAGCGGGACCTTGGTGCGCCATCGGCGGACTCATAGCGGGTACAAACCGCACCCGTGTCCACACTGCAGTAAACGATTCGCTCAGAAGAACAGCCTGAAAATCCACATTCGCTCTCACACGGGTGAAAGGCCCCACAAGTGCCCACGGTGCCCCAAGAGTTTTGCCAGGCTTCGCTATCTCAGCACGCACATTCGCATTCACACAGGAGACAAACCCTTCAAATGCCCGGTGTGCTTCAAACCTTTTGCAGCTCAAAGCAACCTCAAGTCCCACATGATTACACACAGTGGGGAAAAGCCTCACGTATGTAGGGTTTGCAACAAGTGCTTCTCGCACAAGAAAACTCTCCAGCATCACACACGGACGCATTTCGAAGAGGATCCATTCGCATGCAGAGTCTGCGGAAAAGTTTTCGCCTACGCGAGTTCGCTTCACAAACACATGAAGTCTCACGGGCCCAGCAATCAGTTCTTCTGTAACGTATGTGAGAGAAGCTTCTGCGACAACTTCTCCCTCAAGGGACACATGCGAACCCACTCGGGAGAAGCTCCTTTCACGTGCTCAGTATGCGGCAAGGGTCTCTACTACCGCAGCTCGCTCAAAAAACATCTTCAGAGGCATAACGACACGCCCGAAGAAAAGCTGGAAAATGTGTCCGAGAGTTTAAGCTGAGTAGGCGGACGATTTGGATGTGTGTGGCCTTGGACCCACGTGCCACGTCAGACCTTTCATATGGCACATTTTCTCGAAAAGATCCTTCTATGGCACGTGTAACCCAGTGGAACTATGGGAGAAAACCGAAGAATGTGTAATTGATTTCAAATGCAGGGATATTTACTTCTCTTTTTAAAACACTTTGTTGTGAAACAGGCTCAGCCGTAAGAACGGAGTATGAAAACACGATTGTTGGTTTTGACCTTTACGTATTTAGACTTCTCTAAACGACATATATAATTCGAGCCATGTGGATAACCTTAGAAAAGGATGTGTAGAATTTATGTTTAGGAAGTGTATATGTGTTTGTGTAATTTCTGATGAAGCGTAATTGCGGGTCAAAAGTACTTTAAGACAGGCTTCGGTATGCTTCATTAAGTTAATTGATTTCTGCTGACCCGAATGTATTATTTCATCTAAAGGTGTTATGAAGTTCACCTTGAAGGTATATCATTGGACCAATTCTGTCTTTTGACACAATATTGATTGCATGGAAAAATTCTTAGAGACAATTTCTCAGGAGATCTGAAGCATTTATAGAGATGTATGTGTACAATTATTATGCACATAGATTTTCTCATAATAATTTATTGCAATATTCGTGGCAATAGTTTTTGCCTCACGATATGTGCTTTTCATATACACATGCACATACATGTATGTTGAAATGTCCTGTAAAACTCATTTTTCATATGCTGATTAGAAAATAGCATGCTTCATATAGATAGATAGATATTAACTATTGTATGCTCTAGAAAATCGTAATTAGCTCGTTTCAGACATTCTTAATTTCTTATTTGTTTTCTGTTTAAAAAATGTTTAAACAAAAAAAGTTTAGGTTAAATTTCAAATTTAATTTTCAAATTTAATTTAAATGTTCAAATTGCTTTGGCGTCCATCTCTACTAGATGGAGGAATTGTGAACCATGTACATTGGACTAACATCATTTCGTGTGTTCATACTTATCAAATGTATTTTGAGCACTGTCTGTATATTTGAACAGTATAAAAAGATGGATTTCGGTCGTGCCCTTAGCTTGGCGAAGAGCGCGAGACATTTTGTATATACGCAGGTCCGGAAGATTGACCTCTTCTGAAATGGAGGGTAAACTGTCGTTTCTGGTGGATGACAGTTCGTGACTCGAGATACCTTGGCGAACAAGGTATGGAAGGAACGCACGATTACGATTTCCTATTCATTGCATTATATAGATGTATATGTGGCGCTCAAACTCAACAAATTCAATAATAGGATGTATACATACATATATTTACTTTATTTATTATTTGATTGTTGGTTTACACCCTACTCAAGAATATTTCACTTATACGACGGCGGCCAGCATTATGGTGGGAGGAAACCGGGCAGACCCCGGGGGAAACCCATGCCCATCCGCAGGTTGGTGTCTGACCTTCCCACGTACAGCCGGAGAGGAAGCCAGCACGTACTGTACTTGAATATAGAAAAATGAAATATTTAAATATGTAGATGTGGTGCTTGTTGTTTGTTATGGTACAGTGATTGTATGAATACTTACATATGTCTGTAGACTTAATTGTTCATGGGCATTTAATAAGGGCCAATCAGGACTAATATGTATAATCCTTGAACTTGATACATTCACAAAAGCTTATACTGTATTGACTTATACTGTAAAAGATTTTAGATAAGTGATGTTTTTGTATCGTTTAGTTAATGATAACAATAGATGGCAATATATAACTGTTAACATCATTCAATGTTTTGTATTTAATAAGCATAGGCACGTTTAAGATTACAATTTAATGTTCGAATTTCTGGCTAATGAGACGCCAAAAATTTTAACCCTTCCTTGACAAATCCATTGTGAACTTGATTATTCGTTGAAATCTCTCGGTCGAATGTGGAAAAGTTTATCTTCCTCCCAAAAGTTTATCCGGTGGTTTATCCTGCTTCGTTCTGGCTTCCTCGTCACCTTTGAAATTGACGACCGATGTGTAGGTGAAATATACTTGAGTACACAGCATTGGAATTGAAATCCGAGCTCTGCCCAATTTTCCTTCCACAATAAGGTTGGCCGCCGACGTACAAGTGAAATATTCTTGAGTACGGCGTAAAACACCAATGAAATAAATTAAAGTTGAATTCCTCAATCCGTTACGTGTTGGAAATCAATCGCATCTTAAAGGGTTAGTATTGAGGGTTATCTGTTGGTCCTAGTTATACAGATTATAACCTGTTGAAGCACTGTATTACCGAAAGGGCTTCTGAAAAACGTAATAATAACTTTAAATCCATCAAAACCAAGAGAGTTCCTGTCCTAGCCTATGTTCAGTCTGCCGCCAGGTACACTCAACAGGTGACGTCATAGATAGCTAATTCCAGTCTCGCTAGGATAAAAAAAACCTGGGAATTCGTTTCGAGACAGATTCTAGGTATACAGGAGCAAAAATAGTGGAAGACGTTCAAGTTTCGCTTTATGAAAGGGACATCTCCGGGATGTCCCTTCCGGGAATATAAATACATGTACTCTAATCGGGTTTGATATTCTGTTAAATTTCAATTGTACATTCGTTAGATGGAACAAGGCGGTCATTCAGGAATAGCATTTTTATAATACTCGAGGTTGTACACAGGTTTATAATACACTAATGATTGTTGTGGATGTTCCCGGTTTCTGTCGCCCATATAAGTGGACACAGACCCCCATTACAACTTCCGTTTTTCGGTAGGGACGATTGTAGTTCTGTGTATTTCAGGGTATAAAGTCTTTTTTTGCTGCCAGCCTGCCGTTTTTGGTGTACAGGTGCATGCTTGGTATCAAAATGATGGAAATTGTCTAAGCTTTGGGCAGGTATGAGTTTTAATGGTGAAAGTTTGAAATTCTGGGCGAGAGGACACAAGGAGACAGGTGGTGATGAGGCTGCGAGTGACGTCCCCTTGGCGTTGCTAGGCACCCCTCCCAGCTGCCGGCATGGAAAGGTCCAGATTTTGACGGTCAACCTATGTCAAGATTTTTACAGCTTCTTTCTCACAGGCTGGGCCAGGTATGCACCAAAGCTTATTGGCCTCGGAATGTTTGGGACTGAGCTACAGCGCTAAACGTTAACATTGTCGCTTATGGAAAACTAATGGGGGTCTGTGGCCAAGTAAAAACCGGAAACTTGAGTCGGCGTTGAACACCAGTCAAACATGAATAAATAAATAATTCCAGAGGCTCCAGTTCTAAAAGTTACCTCCCTTGCACTATGAAGATACGATTGACACCATAGTTAATAAAGCCCACCACAGAAATTGTATATTTACGTGTTAAATGGTGTGTCTGATGACGATAACTTATATTGTAGATAGTGGTTGGAAATTGTCCAGACAAGCGACTTTCTGGAAATTGGATCGAATGAATACATCAAATGATGAAGGTTTCACTCTGACAACTTGTTCAAACCTGGAAATCCTCCCAACATAATGCTAGCAGCCCTCCTATAAATGAAATATTCTGGAGAACGGCGTAAAACGGCAATCAAATAAATAAATAAATAAATAAATAAATAGAAGCAGGAAATGACTATTTTGATCGACACAGAAACGATAACGTCCAGAATCACAACAAATATTAGGATATTAAAACCAACTCCTAATGAACAGATCTTGAAGATATCTATTAAGAATACAGCTATACACTGTCAAATCGAAATCGGGACCGGTAGATCCAGGATCAATCCTTGATCGAGTCACACCTAAGACTTTAAAAGAGGAAGTTGTAACTTCCTCGCTTGGCGTTCAGCATGAAGGGGATAGTGCAACGACTGGTTGACCCGTATCAGTATAATGGCTCGGGCGGGGCGGCTTACTTGCCTTCGGTAAGTCGTCTCAGTGAAGCAGCACTAAATAAAAGAGCGGTGGAAATCCGTCCTGCAACAAGGAGGCACATTACACATACATGCACCCTAATGATTCCTTCGTCGTCATATGACTGAAAAAGTGTTGAGTACGACATTAAACCCCAAGCACTCACTCACTCACTCAAATCGAAATACAGAGTCAACAATCAGTCGGAGCACATGCATTGAAAGGATGCATGAAGGGCAAAATTATGCTTTGGGTTTTAATTATTCTGTACTGTTCCCACATGGGAGAGCTCTACATTAAGGTTAGTCACCCTTTAAGTTAATCTAGCCTGAGGGCTGCGGTCCTATTCTGGGCCCACATTGAAGAGCTCCAGGTTTGTCGCCTATTTCGTTAAGCTTGCTTAGAGGGCCCAGGTCCTATGCTGTTCACCGGACCCTCATGGGAGAGCGCTAAATCTCTTTACTATTACATCAAGCTTGCTGATGCTCTATTCTCTTCACTGGGCACCCCAGGTTGGTAGTCTATTACGCCAGGCTTGCCTAGAGGACAGGTCCTATTCTGTTGTACGGGCCCTCAGAGGAGAGCCCGAGGTCTGTCGCCTTTTGATGCTTGCCTAGAGGGCCGAGGTTCTATTCAGTTAAACGCACGCCCATGGGAGAGCTCTAGGGTTCCCATCTTTGACGCCAAGCTTGTCTAGAGAGCCGAGGTTCTATTCTGATCAACAAGCCCGCATGGGAGATCTCAAGGTTTGTTGCGTTTGACGCCAAGCTTGCCTAGAGGGCTGCGGTTCTGTTCTGTTCAACAGGCATCTAGGTTTGTCGCCTTTAACGCCAAGCTTGCCTTGAGGGCTGAGGCTCTATTCTGTTTACTGGGGCTCTATTCACCGGGCCCATATGGGAGAGCTCTAGGTTTGCCGCCTTTGACGCCAAGCTTGTCTTGAGGGATGCGGTTCTGTTCTGTTGGCCAGGCACACACAGGGGAGCTCTAGGTTTGTCGCCTAGAGGGCTGAAGCTCAATTGACCGGATCCTCATGGGAGAGCTCTAAGTTTGCCGCCTTTGACGTCAAGCTTGTGTTCTCTACAGTTCTATTCTGTTTGCCAGGTCCACACAAGGGAGCTGTAAGTTTGCTGCCTATTACGTGAAACTTGCCCATACAAACTGATTTTTTCACCCACGGGACGTAGAAATCAAAGTGTTGTATCGGACAATGTTAATGCGCATTTCCCACAGTTGAAAAAAGATTTGTACTTTTCGATCAGACCTCAGGTTTAGTTGCATACTGCCCAACACACAGCTGCACCGCTGAAATGGTTGTAGACTGATCAGCTTTAACTTAGCGTCTCGCCTTCCTCCTTGACGTACACGATAAGGCTTTTACATAGTCTGATTGGATGAAAGCTTTGATTGGCAAGCGCGTTTCGGTGCACGGTAATTACCCTCAAATTCTTGACCATGCTTAAGTTTCCAGGTAAAACTAAGTAGCATCATTTTATACCCTCTAACGCCTTGCGGCCAAAAGCTCTAGACTACAAAGACAACTTTCCACTAGATTCGTAAACCATATAAGAATTGAAAATATCTTTGTTTATGATTAAGGGAACGTTCCGTAATTAATTCGTACTTAACAAGGTGTTCCGACAGCGGGTCTTGTCTTCCTTTACCATGAAAACAAGATCGGCGTTAAAATGTTGAACCCCGTTATGTGTGTGTCCTTGCACGTGTGTATGTCAAGGCATCGGCTATCTACCTTGTAAATGACAGAACAGCAGCGCCTCTACCTACCGAACAGAAATACCAGCAATGATTATTCTTCATCTCTCTTCATCACAATTGTATATTGAAATCAAGTATATAGAGGTCACTTTTGTTCCATCATTTACCAAATTTACCTCCCTCTGTGTAGAGCCAGTTAGCCCAATTCAAAGGAATATACTAGATCTACTGTACACTACCGACTTGACCACTGATATACGGCTAAGATAGTCCGGGCCGACTATAAGTCCGAAGAAAGTTATGTTTCTGACTGGAACTCTCACTAATGGCCATCCAGACACTGGTCGTATGCACGTGAAAAAATTTTCCACACAGTTTCCAGAGCGGGTGGTTTACTCTTTGAACACAGGGTTGTCCACCAAGAACCTGCATGAGAACAACGGAAGCTGGGGAGTCGTGAAAATTTCCTGTCCAAGAATGGTAGTGGATCCACCTAGCGAATGAAAGACATATGCCTTAACCACTTTGTCACAGTCACTACTGCGCATGACTACATTATGCGCAAGGACGGTCGAGCATAATGTCACCATACTATCATACAGGTCTTTTTGCTAAATGGTTGGGTGTCCGGTCTTCAATCTATATTTTGTATTCCTTGTAATGATTGTGGATGCTGTCATCAGCTATGTGACAAACATAGGCCCCCTTGTTCAAAGGTGTATTAGGACTTAAGGCCGGGACTATATTTAGTCCAGGCTAAAGTGACATTTACTTTGTATTCGGATGATACTGGTGATAAAATTTAAACTTGGCTTATATTTAATACAAAACCAACGAGGCCTGGATGCGAGCAAAGGATCCTAATTGGACATTGAACGATCAGTATTTCAGATATAAATGGATGCCAATATATCTCAGTGGGCAACCTTTCTAGTCTGAAGTATAAATCGTGTCTATCCTTGTCTATGCTTACAAGATTAGCTGCTAAACCGGAAAACGTTTTACTCCTGTATTACAAGAAAACAATGGCCAATGCAACTTGGACTAGTGTCGCTATTGCGCAGGAAAATTTACCCGGAGGACTCCAGACTTTGTTTATGTGACTTAAATACGATGTAAATTATATGATGAGGCCTTGGGTGCGGTTGATACATCATTTCGACTGTGTTGTAGTTTTAGGTACCTTTGATGCACACTTGTTTTCAGGTTGTGCGATGGAGGCTAGTTTTATGAGTGGATCGTACCTGGGAAGGTCTGGCATTAACCTGTGGATGGTCGTGGATTTCCACTGCACTAATACTCACCCATAATGCTCATCGCACTCATATAAGTGAAATATCCTTGAATACGACGTGAAACTTCAATCAAATAAACAAATAAATTTATGAGAGGAGACTATTGCTTTGAGTGAGCGGCCGTAAAAGTCATTTACAGTTGAGGGCTAAGAGAAGATATTTCCTTCTCAGTTAACTGTTTATCGTTGTACACCGTCGGGAGAACCCTGGCATTGTCCACAGGGCTCTGAGAGGCGACCAATCAACCTAGTAATCAGTCGGCCCTAATTGAATCTGAGGCCCTGGGCAGGCATCCAGCACGTGGTCCGTGCCACAGGCTCTTCTCACCTCACATTCTCCACGATCTGTGTCCTCATCGCCTTACCCTAAAGGACTCGGCTTTCATCCCGACCAAGATCCTGTACTGTATAGTCAATACACGCCCAATCAATCTACCGAGGCCAAGAACATGGTGATGGACTTTTGAGCCTTTTTTTTCTCATTTTTTTTACCAATACATTCTACGCTTTGACATCCAGGCGTCGAAAAAGACCTTCGTTTACCAATCGCCAACCATAATGGGCCATTTCTGGTTCAATAATCACAAGGCCAACGACCAGCCTATATTCTCCACGGAGTATTGCCCTTGGCTACCCTCTGCTATAGGAAGTCAGTGGAAGATGGCGTGTCGTTATGCAACTCATTACTGTCAGAGAAATATTGGGTGCTGTCGGTGAAATGAAGAAGGAAAGAAAATCCACTTCGCTCTGGATGTCGCTGAAAGGTGATCACTCTCGATTCCCATTCTCGAACTTCTTCTTTCTCCTACCAGAAGATGGACACATGGACGTGCTGTCGTTATCAGACATTTTTTAAAATTGGCCATCCAACATATGTGACGAGGTAACCCATCATGAATGGAAACGCGTGTTTGAATGTGTTCCTGTTTAAAAGTTGATGGGTTTTCAGGTGCACCCCTCCATCCTCTCTCTCCCCCCCCCCCCCCCCCACACACGGCTGCTTGTGTCCTTATGCTGGATAGAAAACCAATCAAACCAATTTGTAATAATAAATGAGAAGGGGATGAACTCGGTGAGAAAACATTTGAAACTGTGTCCATTAGGGTCCATTGCGACCTGAAGAAGAGGTGATTTACCTATGTAGTTGATTCAAGATGTATGTAAAACATTGTAATAGCAATGGTGAAGTTTAACACCTAGTTTTTAACAGGGCCATTAACGTATTTGTCAAATATATTGTCTCCATTTTTGCCAGGTATATTGTCCATCCCATATTTATCAGGTATATTGTCCTACCATATTTACCAGGTATATTGTCCTTCCATATTTTCCCGGGTATATGGTCCCTCCAAATTGCCAGACATATGGTACTTCCATATTTGTCAGATGTATTGTCCCTGTTTGCCGGGATATATTGTCCTTCCGTATTTGTCAGGTTTATTAACCCTCCATATTTGCCAGGTATATTGTCCCTCCATATTTGTCAGGTGTATTGTCCTCCATAGTTGTTAGATATATCGTCCCTATTTTTCCAGATATATTCTCCGACCGTATTAGCCAATGACGCCTCTCTTTCACTCTCTCTCTCCAAATATCCTAGACCTCTACAACTGCCCTGTTCCCGAGAGAAATCAGTGGACCATTTCCCTCAACGATCCATTAACACAGTGTTCCCCAGGACCACCCTCCAACACGGCTCTTCTTAAGCTAACCTTATCTTCGGTTGTAACCACAGTAGCATTTCTTAACGATTCCTTGGCAATGTCGGACATGGTACCCCATGATAACTTTTTGCAACCTAACAGCAAAACGTGACCTCATTTTAAAGTCACTTACCATGTAATACAAGACTTTCAGGCGCAGCTATTCTTGCATAAATGACGTCCTGATCATATGTCGTTCTCGTCGCCAGTCGACCATGGCTGCCATTGTCGCATCTAGCCAAATTTTTGCCTTCAGAAGCTCTTATGGAGAATATGTGAAACATTCCATTTTTTATGTAAATAAATCCAGATATCATCTTTTCCACTTCTATGGTTTCCTGGAATACTACATGGTTTCTCAAATGATTATTCTGTGGACATACCGACGGTCTCACTCGCTGTGAAGTCCATTAACTGACAGACATCAATAAAAGTTCCCTAGTAGCTACTGTAGCTATACAGGTTACCGCTGATAGGAGTGATCGCCTTGGCACCTGGATCTGCTTGTCTGGGAAGGGTTCTGTCCCTTGAGAGAACTCTCCAGGGGTAAAGGCTAACTCAGATTTGGTTTATAACCCATCACTGTCTAAAGCAAGCCTGAATTGATGGCCCTGTAAATGGTACACTAGTATTAGGGTGAAAGGTATTACGGTGGCCCGCAATGAACAAATCTCCTCCTGCTATTGTCCAATTTGTCCGGTTTGGAAACGCGCCACGGTAAGAAAAACGAGACAATAAATCCAGCATGATGAAGTAGCAGCTTTATCTATACCAGTGATGTATACAAGAGGTATGACTTCAATTTGTCCGCAATTAGAAACTAAGCTGGAACCGATTGGCCCTGCATTTTAATGGTCTTTTATTGCCATTATATATATAGAGTGCATAAAACACAAAAAAATCATCATTTCACTTAATTTCATTGACCTAAAATACGCTATGTGTCTGTTTTTGTGATGAACGGTTATAAGTATTGCGACTCTGGCCAGGTGGTCTAGAGTGCTAGAGTATACACTGTCTATTTATTTAGTAGATTGTTTGCTTTACACCATACTTCAGATTTTTTTACCTATACGGTAAGTTTTATGGGTAGAGAGATATCTGAGTTCTTGTGGCTAGAAAAAGCCCTCGACCTATGGGAAAATTACCATATATAATTGTACAGGACAAGCGGTGTTCAGCGAACATCACGCTGCGCAAAAGGCTACCAGGGTGTCGTACATATCCTTAAACGCTTGCCTATACTATTTACGTTGCTAAAATAATTCTAAAGTTTGAATAGTTGTAATGCAACCCCAATTTATAAAATTTAGGGTCTTTTTAAACGGTAATACGTGGACACGCGGTCCAGATATTTTGTGAAAGGTAATTATGTGGGGTTTTTTTAATAATAGCAAAAGTTCTACTGAGCTTTGCGCTGTTAAATTCTGTGCCAGAACTATGCGGTATAGTCTTTTTAATGCAGTACTGTGGAATCTTTCACTTCCAAGACCACGGTTATACAAAACTTTAGACTTCAGCCGCAGCGAAACTATAGCTTGAGCTGGATTTTGTACCTGCAACCTCCTTGGTCACGAACTGATCTCCTAAGGCGATGTCTTTATGACATATATGCGATTCCATGCAGATCTCAAAGCTAGGCTTCAACATTGCGTTTGCAGCAGCCATTTACAGACGGCAATTTGTTACAAGGCTTCTCAGAGCAAATTTTATAGCCCTGGTTATCCTCGCCATTATTGGTAGCTTTTTAAGCGATGGTTAGCTGCAAAGTCGATATTCTCGAAAGGAGATCCGAGGCGATGCGATGCCAGCACGGAATCAACACGTTGCCACCAAAAAACTCCATACCAATGTCCCAGGCTGTCTAGTGTAAACGGATTACCGCATGGAAGAGCTCTTCGGCAGCTGCTGGGATCGGCGCCATCAAAAGCCAGTACCACATAACCGAGTGTCACGAACCGAATGATTAAGCTAAAGCTGTAAAAGAGCGACTCTGTCACCAACGGACGCCATATTGCATAGGGGGTATGACGAATATCTTTTACAAAAACTTATCTTGTTCATTTTGGGCTGGATCACTTGTATAAATATGCCTTTAAAATCAATTTTTACATTCAGTAAATCTGCACACATTTGGCATTCAGATGGCTGAAGGGTCGATTCTAAAGGTTTGGCGTGGGTGTCCATGTTCTGTATTAACACCAAGATGAAGAAAACCGAGGAGACGATGAAAAGAAGTTTTATAAATCACAAAAAAACGACATATTTGATGCACACTGCAATGTCTAAGGTCTCAAAAACCTTCTCATTTCGTTTTCGTTTTGTCGATATTTACGGAATTCTATATTAAGTAAGATCATGTCACTGTAACAGACCTAAAAAAACCAAACCACGTAAAAATATCCCACCGGTAGGGAATTCCCCTTTTGCGTCGAAAGTATTCGACGACACGCTGTTCACAAAACATGCAAGATGGCACCGCATGATATCTGAGTCCAGTCTGCGTTAACTAGCTGGATGGCTCTTGGTGCTTCTTCGATGTATTGGTAGTAGCTGCTGTTTCTGGCTTCCATGAGGATCTGATGTATAATCAACGGGTGTTTTCACAGATTCCAGTCAATGCCAATCAAACTCCTTCGTCTTCACTTGCTATAGTGATGTGTTCGCTTAGGATCTAGCCAGTGAATATGTTTTTGTTTCACATTTCCCAGTGATATCTACATACACTGAGAGGGAGTATTGATTTTTTTCTCCCTGTGAAAATAGCGCGGATCGTGTTTGTGGTTGGGCGAACTGAGCCTACGACAGCGTTGCTTACAACCGAAGCTTTGCAGAGAATTCCCATCCGCCGGGGCTACGGAGTATTATAGGCCAGTGCGTGGGTCGGGGATACTGACAGTTAGAGGCAGCTAAGGAGGGTACCTGGGGGTTACGAGCAGTACATCGGGCCACTGACGGAAACCTCGACAGTATAATCTTTGTTTCGAGCTCATCGACCAGCAGCAACCAGTGAGGCTTAAGCCGGCAGAATGGCGTAGATAGCGGCTGGGAAATGCTGAGAATATAAATGTTTCATGACATGATTCTGTGGGATGAAGGCTCGTTCTACAACCGTCCAATAAGAATGCGTGAGTAAACCTACATATGTTTGAATTTACTGAACACGGCTTTTTCTGAAGTCTGTTTGGAAACCATGACCGAGTATTTTTGCATTCAACATAATACGCTTTTTAAAAACGCTGTGATGTAAGCAAGGAGCACAGCGCAGTGTGGCATAGATAAACCATTGGATGTACCACGTATGTAAACGGTTCTTGGCATTAATCTAAGCGAAGACTAGCTGTAGAGTGGTCATGTGAAGATACGTAAGTATATATGTGCTTACATTCTAAGTACTTGCTCTTCTGGCAGATGTGTTAGCGAGTTAATCGATCACTGCCTCTATTCCTGCAGCATCGGGGGAGTACAGGCATGTGTACGTATGCTTGGATTTCTCATCTTAGCATCAACCACTTTGCGTTTGTATCCATGTATTAGTACGTGTCAACTGGGCAGCCATATTTGTTATCTGCTTCTAAGCATCGAAGTAAATATCTTTCGAGGTTTCTGGAAAATCATTAGCAGTTCTTATCTTTGGACACGACTTCTTCTGACTTATCCCAAGCTGTCCTTGTGTCCACGCGCCGTTAAAATGGACACTGAGGCGGTCTGTATTAATTAAGCCTGGTTATTTCGCTAGGACATTGGTGTGGATATTTTTCAGTTTGATCGACGTGTGGGTTAACTAGCGAGTGGAGATGCCCCGTTATATCGGATCAATGATGAAATCGGGTCAACGGAATGAGGAAAGGAAAAATAACAAGCTGCAACTGAAGCTTTGATATCAGTCGTAGGAATAAAACCCTAGCCAGTGTGAAATGTACCAAGAAGCCATATTGAATTGATCCCCCGTTATATATTCTTTGAAGTGCCATGTGGACCATGTTAGTCCGTAAGGTTATAATGTATGTCTTTGAATCCTTAGAACCACAAGATATTGGTTCAGTACCAGCCTCTGCAGAGAAATTTTCAAGATTCTGTTCTGAGCACTTTTATTGATGCCTTGTTGGAAATAATCGGTGAACATTGCGTATACCAGCCATCAGCGAGGTCAATTCCCATAACAACGTTTAACACAGAACTAAGGAAGTATATAAAGTACGAATAGGACGGAATCATTCAAAAAGAATCAGTCAACAGTTTTTCAGTGATGCTGGAAAGCCGCAAGGTATGTTCTTGGCGACTGAGTGAAATCAGTATTCAGAGCCTGTTCAGCTGCTTCGGTAGTCTTACATAAGGCTCGTTTAAGATCATTTGACTCTCCATCATGGTATATGCATTTAGCGTGATTTCGGTGTTAAATATGTACGTCGCATGTGAGAAAAGTTAGTTAGTTACTTGCCAAAGGTTCGATGGTTTACCCAGGGCACATGCTAAACAGTATTGAATAAACTTCAATCCAATCATCGCCCTTCCTGAGTTTTAATATCACTATAAACATAACTGTGTACTTATCTGGACATGGCTCACGGGTGAAAAACAATGCATGCACCGTGGTGTACGGTGGTTAAATGGATGTAGTGTACCAGAAACGAGCCATAAAC